>NW_028242417.1:0-79369 GCF_964263255.1 Lissotriton vulgaris
GCTCCTCATGTTGTTGGGTGGCCCTCTTGAAATTGCACCAGCCAGTGAGTGAGGTAGGCTTAGCTGCCCCCGACCTAGACCCCATTTGGCAGCACATCTTCAATGGGTGGCCGGTTTGGCAGGCCTCTTTGTGTGATGGTGTGGGAGCTGCTGAGTGTGGCTCTCCCACCATGGCTTGTCTCTTGGGCTTCTTACTGGAGCCTACACAAGCATCTAGAGTGTGGACATCAAACATCCTGATTAAAACAGTACCTTATGTTTGAGCTCGTGCTTTACTTCGAACTCGGTCCCGACCCCGTATACTCATGAACTCCCTCTTCTGGTAATTCAGCATAGAGGGTGCCTGGGGAGGTGGTTGGGTCTCCATGAGTGGCCAGAGGCAGGGATTGATGTCCTGGGAGATCTTTTTGCAGAAGAGAACTGTGCCCTTTCTCTGACCTCTGGGAGTTTTATGATATACCGGCAGGCTATTTCATTCTTCATGGAGCTTTGACTCATAAGATACAGGAGTCGTGGGGTGCCGAAGTAGCCTAACCTCCAGAACATTGCTTCCTATGTCTCTTCCTCATTCGAACACAAGCGGCCATATTACTGTATGGGCCTTGTTGGAGGGAATAAGGCCAGCTCTCCAGACCCTGTGGTCATGTTGGGTGGCAGACTTCAGGATGTCTCTCTCTGATTCCATCTAGAGGAAGAGATTGGACTCTTGTCTTGAAGTATTTTGTAATGCCCACTTCAAACGCATTCAATTCTTTCACTTATGTCGCCCCTCTCTTACTCCCCGATGCATTCATGCTATTTTCCCAGATGCGACCACGAAGTGCCCCACCGCCCACAGCTCTCCCTTGGTGAGATGCCCCTGCCTCGGAGTGTCCCTGGTATGCCGCTGAAGATGTGGATTTTTGTCATATGGTCTGGCCCTCCCTGCTCCGGTTGCCCTATTTTATGACAGTCCTTCAGGTGGTTCAGGGGGCCACGGACACGGAATTCCCCTTGAGCCCAACGTTATGCTTACTAGGCCGTCATGAATGTTCTGCGGCTAGGAAAGTTACCAATAGATTTCTAGATCTGGCCTAGATCCTCACCCGCAGGCACCTGACTATGAGTTAGAGGCCCAATACATATTGCTGGTGGTCAGAACTGAGTAGGTGGGCAGACTGTGAGCAGGAAGCAATTTTCAAGAAAGAGGCCCTGGGAGTCCACGAGATACAGATACTGCCTGCACGGCTTGTCCAGGTGTGGATCGAGGGGGCCTGGTGTTGATGGATGATTCTCCGTTTGAAGACTCCGAGCCGGCTTCGGGCCCTGCAGCGATGAGTCCGGCCTCAAGATGCACCCCCATATTGCCTTTAGCTCTCTTTCTTTCATTACTCTACCTATTCTATCCGTCTTTGGTGGAGGCTATAGAGGTCTGCATTTGGGAGTTGTGTGGTGAGGTGATTTGGTGATTTTAATACCATTTCCCTTTTTTACTATTTTGGTTCATACTTTGTTTCTTGACCCCTGTTTTTAGATTTAGTCACTCGCGCATACTTGCACTGTAATTGTGTAACCCACCGCTGCTTGAGCGGGTCCTTTGCCGGTGCATTTGACATTTTGCCGCCATCTTGGGGGGAGAAAGGGACGTCTTGCGGGCGCCATTTTAGGGAGCGCTCTAGTGCTCCGGCAGCCACGCTTGAGCCGTATTTAAATCTGCAATGGAAGCGCGCAGCGGTTGCGTGCAGCGGGTGCGTCGCAATTGCGCTGGAGTCGTGCCAGAGTCCTGCCCGTCTGCGCCCGTCAGCGCTAAGGAGGCGCTTAGCGCCAGGGACTCTGTACCTTTTAAATCTAATGGAGGTATGTACCTGAGGGACGAGCTGCTGAGTATTCGGCAGCTGTCCCCACACTGTGCTTTAGGATCTTTTGATCCGCTTTGCGGTCCTTTCCAATGTGCATGTGGCAACTTTTCACTTAAGACCCCAGCCCCTATTTCAGTCTTTACTGAACCCTCTCCGGATGTATCTCCACATACAAAGTCTGTGGCCCCTCGAGATCTTATAATCTGGAATCTCAATGTCAGATCTCTGGCCAAACATTACTCTGCTATCCATGATAATCTATAAAAGAATGTGTATTCACCGGAAGCGCAGCGGATTAGCGCAGCGGATTAGCGCAGCGGGCGCGCCGTTTGCGCGCCGAAGGCGCACCTAAGGCAAGCCCGTCTGCGCCCGTCCGCGACTGGACCGCGCCCAGCGCCGGCCATGCTGACAGTGAGCAGTTGCACACAAGTAGGATAATGTGGACCAGCGCTGAACTATTGGCGCTGAATGCAGCTATACCATGTCAAACGCCCAAGCTTGATCTGACTAACTCCGATCTACCACCCTACTGCTCGTTGTGCAACACACCACTTTGTGATGCTTCACCCCAAATAAACACAAACCCAAAAAGATCATACCATCTGACAGCCAACACCTCTAGCACTCTTTTTAGAGCTGTGCTACTGAACTGTAGATCCCTCCCTAAACATGCTGACGATATTTATCTGCTAATAGCGGACTCTGAGTGGGACGCCTTATTTCTTACAGAAACCTGGCTCAATGAGGACAATATGGCATCCATTCCGCTGGCTATCCCCCCGGGTTTCAAACTTAGCTTCTCAAACAGACAGAAGGACAGAAGAGGAGGCGGAGTGGCTATTATATTCAAGGATAAATACTCCTTGACATCCTCGACACCTACCATTCTCCCTGGCATAGAGGGGCTCCACTTCTGCCTACAAATAAATCCCCAACTGTCTTTAGCCGGTCTGATCATTTACAGACCCCCGGACTGTTCCCCGACCCACACTGGTGAACTTATGGACTCTATAGTCCAAAGCTCACTAGTCCACCCACACTACATTGTAGTCGGTGATTTTAACGTTCATGCAGACAGGCCTGATTGCCTTCAGGCCACTCAACTTATTACCACGCTGCAAGCTGCTAATTTAACACAAATTATCTCTGGACCAACGCATCAGGCAGGCCATATGCTGGACCTTATTTTCTTCAACATATTGGATACCTCAGCTGAACTTCCACTGCCACTGCCATGGACGGATCACTTCCTTATCCCTTTCTCAATTTCTTTCCCATCCCACTCTCAGACAACAGGGAAACGTTCCTTTGTGCGGAGAAAATGTGACAACCTATCAGCTGAATCCCTTTGCCCCGCTCTCGCAGTTGCCCCTCTACTACTGACCTCAGAAGTGGACTCTGATGCAATACTGCTGAATCACTGGATAAGCAACACAGTGGAATCTATTGCCCCTGCTAAAGTAGCCACGTCACGCAGAGAATCCCCTTCCGCCCCTTGGTTCTCCTCAGAACTGATGGCGGAAAAAAGCAAATGTAAAAGGCTTGAGCGCCTCTGGCGGGTAAACTACTCGGAACCAGCAAAAATCTGTTATAAAAAAGCCCTACATGGTCTACATCAATCTGTTAGAAAAGCCAAAAAATCATTCATTGTGTCCTCTATTCAGCAAGCGGAGCAATCTAGCAAACAAGTTTTTAAAATTGTTCAATCCTTTTTTAAACCTAAGGCTATTGAGACAGAAATCATCCCGTCCGCAAGACTCTGTGAAGACATCTCTGATTTCTTTCACAACAAAATCATGAAGGTCTATGACTCCTTCACATGCCCCGAGCCTACAGCTATGGCGGACTTCGACAAAACTGAGCTACCCACCCCTCCCCTAACCCAATTTCATCCTATCACCCTCGATGAGGCACTGAGAGAATTACAAAAATGCAAATCCGGGGCTCCTGATGACCCCTGTCCACCCAAACTCTGGAAAATGATGTCGGCTGCAATCGCTGCACCACTCCTACATATCTGGAACACGTCCATCGAGACCGGCACGTTTCCTGACTGTTGGAAACATGCTACACTTCTCCCTCTGAAAAAAAGCCAAATGGTGCTCTTGGTGACCTGAGTAATCTCCGCCCCATCTCCCTGCTAGCAGCCCCAGGTAAAATGCTCGAAAAGCTGATTCAACGTCAACTCAACAGCTTTATCGAAAAAAAAGGAACACTACATGAAACACAGTCAAGTTTAAGGTCCGGCTTCAGCACCGAGACGGCCCTTATCGAGGTTGCTGAGCCGATCAGGTGGTCCCTAGATTCAGGAGCATCAGCTATGCTGGTGCTCCTGGATCTATCTGCCGCATTTGATACCGTGGTTCATGGCAGATTGCTGCTAAGGATGAAGGACATAGGTCTGGAAGATAGGGCATTGAGTTGGTTGCACTCGTATCTCACAGACCGCTCTCAGAAAGTGGCACTGGGCACCTTCTCCTCTAAGCCAAAACGCCTCTTGTGTGGTGTCCCCCAAAGGACCTTTGCTCTTAGTCCGCTACTTTTTAATGTTTACCTGGCCCCACTCTTCACCTTGATTGCCAAATGGGGGGTCAAGGCGATTTTGTATGCAGATGATACGCAATTAGTCTTCCCCTAGGCGGAGGTGTCGGAGGCAGCTTTCAGTAAAATCAGGGGCTGCCTTCGAGATGTTGCCAGCTGGATGAACACCAACAAATTAAAACTGAATGCAAGCAAAACGGAGGTACTATTCTTCGGAAAAAGTATTCACCCCTCCCCTGACCTATGGTGACCTCCCGAAATGGGCCCAGCACCTACCCCCGGAACCAGTGAAAAAAATCTGGGGATAAGATGGGACGAGAATCTCTCTTTCTCCTCTCACATACAACAGGTCACCACGGGATGCCTCCATAAACTTAGAAACCTCCGGAAATTTCTGTCCTTTCTACCAGTTGAGTGTCGCAAAATGGTCGTCCATGCGACAGTCACATCCAGACTGGACTACTCAAATGGCCTTTACCTTGGTCTGCCAAAATATCTGGTGCAACGCCTTCAGATCGTGCAGAATGCGGCTGCGAGACTGATAAAACACATCCCTTTCAGACATCATGTCTCTCCGCATCTGCGCGAACTGCACTGGCTCCCAGTGGCGAGCAGAATTAAATTCAAAGCTCTCACCCTGGCGTTCAGAGCACTAAAAGGGACCTGCCCTAACTATCTAAAACTCAGACTCCCTCGCTACCATCAAGAGAGACACCTACGTTCTAACGCCCTGCTCCAGCTAGCTGTTCCACGAGTTAGGAAGACTAGACTTGGGGGTAGGTCCTTCTCTGCTGGCACAGCGAAACTCTGGAACACCCTTCCGTTTGCCAGCCACGACAGAAGCTAGTTTTAAAAAGCTTCTGAAGACCTGGCTTTTTTCACAGAAAACCTAAGCAATTCACCATGCATCTTGCCCCGCTGCAGCACTCTTTTTAGCGCCGGGACACCTCCTCGAGAGGTAGCTGTTCGCGCTCTATAAAATTCAGTATTATTATTATTATTATTATTATGATCTCATTACTGAGGAGGCCCCGGATATTTTCTTTATGACTGAAACATGGCTTCAGGATGAAGCTACGGCTATAGTGAATCTTGCACTCCCCCCGGAATATTCCATCTACACCCATAATCGTAACTCTAGGGGTGGGGGTATTGCTGCGATAGTTAAGTCATGCTTTCCTTGTGTTTGGAAGGTATTGAATTTGGATGGCTGCGAGAGTGCGCATTTTAGGATAACGGTTAGCCACCATTCACCTTCTCTGGACTTTTGATCTACCGACCCCCTGGAAATGATACTGCTTTTAGGAACGCTCTTCTAGAATTTGTGAGCTCTCTTGCTATAGGCTCTGCTAATTTTAGTGTCCTTGGAGATCTTAATCTTCACCTTGATCTCTGTCATATTCCAGCTATCAGCAGCACTCTTGCTGATCTTGAGGCACTGCAACTAAGTCAGTTGGTGACCCACGCTAAGCATGTGGGTGGACACATATTGGACCCCATATTCACAAATTTAACAGGGGCTAAGGTGTCGCAGCCAAGGCCAGTAGCTTGGTCTGACCACTTTCTAGTGAAATTACACCTTACGATCAAGGACCTTGACGGAGCGGGTAAATGAACAATATTTTGTTCAGGCTTGTGAAGCCAGACTTCCATAATGTTTAATAAAACTAATATGTTTGCTGCATGTTATTAAATCAACCTAGAATAAACTGTGCAACATGAACACATGGGACTAACATTATGCTTATTTGTGCAAAATGCAAAAGAAATAATACAATAATTATTGTCTATTGTCTTTGTCGTATACTAACTGCTGCTGTAAAAAATAATAGCATGTGCTTTTAAATGTGCTTCTGTCTTGTCTTTTCTGTGACAAATGAAGTTCCAGATCCGATTGGTATATCAAAGGTAATATATGCTGCTTAAATGTGCTTTTGCTAGGTAACATAATTAATGGGTTAACATTTAGCAAAGGGATTGGGTAACAGAACAAATCTCAATTCTTTAATTAATTGATGTTTTATGTTTGTTTAAATAATAGTTTTCCAAAAGAAGATTAGAGTTGGCTGCGGAAAAATAATGCATTTTAACAAAAAGCGACGCAAGACAAAAGTGGCGCAGAAAATTAACGCTTTCTGAAAAGAGGCCTGCTGATGTAAAGCCACAAGAGAAAACTTATTTTGAAAAAGATGAGAAGCCTGTAAACTTTTATTTTGAAAAGTTTTGAAAAGTACTGCCAAAGGCGACATGTGGAGTGGTTTGCTATTGGGCCACGGGAAGCTCAGAACGGATAGGCTCAAGGCCAATTTGTGAGTCGTGGCATTTTTGTGCATTACATGAACATCTTTGCTACAAAATGTAGCAGCCTAAGGAAGTGCCGTCAGGACTCTGTGCATGAAAAATGGGTTAGTGAAAAAGCCTGGACCTGAGGTGGAAGATGTCACAATTTACCGTGGCATGAGGTGGTTCAGCCAATGGGGAGCCAGAATTCAGCTGTTGCAATGTGAAAATAGTTAGTTTAGCCTTAATTTTGGGGTATAAGAATTGGCTCAAGAAGCAGACTTTTTTCTATGCTTCTTGATTCCAGAGGGTCGTGTTCTGCTGATCGACGAACGCACGTAAGGAAAGGAGACTTTTAAAGACTTTGGGGGTCATTACGATCACGGGCGGACTTGAGTCCGTCCGCGACCCCAGAGCATGAGGGAACGTCCGCATGGGCTGCGGCGTTCCCTCCGTGCAGATTAGGATGTGACCGCCTGGGTGGCGGTCACATCCTCTATTTTAACATTGCGGCGGGTGGAGCTTCAAGCTGCACCCGCAGCAATGTTAAAAAAGCATGCACAGCATTTGCGTGCACAAAGCGGCAGGCACCGCGCGGTGCCTGCTGCATTGTGCACGCAAATGCAGGGGGGTACCATAGGTACCCCCCATGTGCACCCCCCACCCCCCACTACACCTAGGGGGTCCGCGACGGGCCCCCGCAGTGCAGTTACACATGCTTTTCCACGGCGGAAAAGCCGCCGCGGAAAAGCATGTTCAAAAGCACATCCTAATCTGGCTGACGGTGTCTGAGAGACACCGTCACCATTTTAGTGCTTTTCCGCCGCGGTTGTAAGCCAGCCGCGGCGGAAAAGCTGCGGACCTAAACAATGACCCACCAGCCATCCTAATGTGGCGGTGGGTCCTGGTGGGTCCGCAGAGGATTTTCCGCATCCTCCGGGCCGGCGGAAAATCCTCCATCGTAATGACCCCCTTTGTTTTCAGGCGATGAGGGTAGAGACAGGGAATTAGTTAGGGTTTGGGAATGCTCATTTTCACTTTTTTCTGTTAATGAATAATATTTCTTGAAACAAGCTCTTTTTATAAATGCTGAATAAACCTTTCTTTATGAAATTTTTCTAATACTTGTTTAATAAAGTTCCAAAGCCTAAGTTTTCATGAATATGTTTGAATAAACTTACTAAATGACAAGCTGGTCTTGTTTATTGTGGATAGTTTAAACAACATATATAGATCTAATCGCCTCATGATTCAGTCGCTCTATTGTTGATATGGGCCTGGTATTGAATGGTAAGTTTGGTGGTAGTAGGTAGAGTCATTTATGCAGAATTTTGGTAGGAGCGCTGGATCCGTTTTTTGTGTCATTCATACGGTTGTATGTTGTTTTTGACATACGTGAAATATGTATGTTACATACATGTCAGTATAAGTCATAGGATTAATGTTTAACATATGTTGAGTTTTTAATTTTGTCAGATTGTTATATGTAGTTATAAGGGTTTTTCCAGCAGTGTGAAAAATTCCTGGTTTGCCATGGCAAGAGTAGTGTGACGCTGTTATCAGGACAATGTTATCAGGTTACACAGTTCATTTGTTTTGCTTCAAAAGGTGATATAATCGCATATCATTTGTGTTGTGGACGTACAACACAATTTTAGGGTTCTAGATGTGTTGAGTAAAATGTATGTATGATAGTGAGGATTGTCTAAGAAATTTGAACTTTGAGCATAGGGATGAATGTCCTACTTTAAAACTCGCTGTGATAAAGAGTAAAAGGCATATCTGAGCTTGTGTGGAGGGTAAGCGTCGTTTTCTCTTCTAAGGTTAGAGTCCTAAGGAAGAAAATAAGTATGCATGAGTAAGGATTTCTTCAGTATATATGTATGTGTAAATGTGATAGAAATAGGGTCGTCTATTTCAAATGAATGCAATTCTGAATGTCTGAAAATACTACAAATGGTTTGTTTTATACAGTTACTAATGTTGAAAAACAAATGTGAAGCGTTCTGAAGCCGTCGGGTAAAGTCTGCGCTATTTAAATTGTATAAAAAGTGTTCGGTGCTATTTAGATCGTATTAAAAGCATTACGATCGTTTTTTGTGAAGGAGGGGCTGTTTTGAGGAGTGAGAGCACGAGAATAGAGCTGGAAACCGCAGCGGCTATATGTGTCATAGCCGCCGCGCTGTGATTGGCTGAAGCGTCATAGCCGCCGCGCTGTGATTGGCCGAAGCGTCACAGCAGACGCGCTGTGATTGGCCGAGGCATTCTGAAGTGTTTTTCAGCAACTGCGCTGTGGTTGGCTGACATTCTAGTGGTAGCGCTGCAATTGGCTGATGCGCCTTACCACTGCCGAGTTGTTTCCATTCACGAGTGTTTTGGCTTTGGTTTTCTTTCTCGCTAAAGCCACGCTATTGTTTAAAAAAAGCGTGTCACAGCTGATGCGTGTTGTAGCAGCTGGCGGGCGTCGCGCGCTGTGTTTGAGCTGACGGGTACACATAAATCACGTTGTTATGAGCCGATGTGCTCCTCCCATCAAAATTGAATAAAATCATGACTGGTGGCTGGTTGAATGCTCGGAGCGGAGGATTTATATTGAGTATTGAGTTGAGACCTGTTGATTGTCAATTCTCAACAGTTTAATCTATATTGCAGAAGTATAATTTAATTAAAGTATACACAGTCCTTGTTCCGTTTTCAGGTGGTTCTGTCCCTGTTTTTGATTTATTAGTTGGATTGTTTCCATTGGTGCTTTCAGTTGGTTCATTTTTCTGCTGCCCAAATTAAAGTGAGAACACAGGAAAAAGAGAAGATCTGTTGATTAAGCAAAGTCTGACATCGCTTGGCTTTGTGGACTAATTAGTGATTTTCGCATGTTGGTTTGCTAGTGCCGTGGGGTCAATAAAGTAAACAATTTTTGTTGTGGTCAATTTTAATAAGGTAAATATTTTTTTAAAAAACATGGATAATTATTATCTAAAGAAATATGAAAATGTACTTAAACATGATGAAAAGGTTGTTGCTACATGTGCGAGCAAATGAATGAAACATGTACTTAAACATGATGAAAAGGTTGTTGCTACATGTGAGAGCAAATTAATGAATAAACAGGCGAATAATGAAGTAACTAGTAAGCATAAAGATGCAGTTTTAAAGGACATATATTTTGAAAGAACACCACCTCTCCAAAAGAAATCATTTTTAATGAAAATTCGATTCCCAAATTAACAAATGTAAATTATAAACATGAGAAAGTAGAAATTATTGATCACTGTAGAAATGGTAATGTGTCTACAGACCAAGGCAGAAATTCAAGTTCGAGCGGAACCCTAGAACAGATTAATGTAACCCCAAAAGTTTCAGTTCAAATTAATGGAGTTCCAGCCCAGATACCTATAACAGAAAGGTATGATGAGATGCCTAGTACTTCTGGAATTAATATTCCTGATCACGTAAATTCTGCAAATGATTTAATTGAACAGTTAACAAGAAACATGGAAGCAATGACAGTTCCTGTGACAATTGGACCTGTTCTCCCAGTGCTTAAAAAAGATTAAACTAGTTCCACAGCTTTAACGGTCCCATTACATTTTAGAATTCAAAATTTTGTTGAAAAACTTTATTCTAATATATCTGAAAATCAGCTAGTAATGATTCCAACTCAGCAAGAGAGAGTGATGACTTTAGCTTCAGCTAGTGAGGACTCTGATGTTGACCTGATTGACCTGACTCAGCCTGATGAGTACAAATTACAGGATATTGCAAAATTAAAGGTTGTTTTAGAAAAATTAATAAATGGTACAATCAGTACAGACAGAATAAAAATATATCAGGATGATGAGAACATTGAAAGCTTGAACAATACAGGTAGAATTGCCCATATAAAAGATTTAATTTGGACTTTGAGAAAATGGGGTAGTCTGAATAAATGGAAAACAAAATGGACGAAGAAAAAGGAGAAGGAAAAAGCAAATTTAGCTTTTGTAAGGAAGTGTAAAAATTTGCCCCGAAATATCATTGAGAATGAATCATGTTGTCCACAGATGCAAAATGAGATAAATGAGCTGAATCAACAGCTACAAATACAGCGACAGGTGGTGATTCAGCAGAATGAGATACCTCCGCCGCCATTTCCAAATTATGTTAATGAGCAGAAATACAATACAGAAAAAGGATTCAGTGGAGACCAGGAAAACAGACCACAAAGAATAAATGTACTCCCAGTATCTTGGAATGAATCTGGTGATCTCTCAAATGAAAACATCCAAGTAATAGATGTAACTAATCCACAAATTAAAACAAACTTGACAGAACGAGTTGAAGTCAAGATAGATACATTTAAAAACATGCATAAATTCATTGTTAGTGACAGCAGTCCTGTAAATCTGTTAGAAAAATACTTGTTGTGTAAATTGAACTGTACAATCTATAATTCACCAGATGAAATTGAATTTCTAACTTAAGAAGAGGATGGCCTTTACAAGTTGACAATGTCAATGTTCGAAGCAGAAGAAATCAGATTATGTCCTGTACTTGAGAAAAAAGATTTACCTGAAGAGTTGAAAGAGACAGTCAATGTTAAAATTTGGGATTTTACAGGTAATGAAATGGGTTTAATAAAAAATGCAGGTCCAGTTAAAATTGCAATCAAGCAGGGAATAGAATTTCCTAATGTTCCACAGTAAAAAATGAAACCAGAAACAATTGAAAGAGTTTTTCCTGTTATTGAAAAATTCATTAAACAGGGTGTTCTAAAAGAGATTGAGAACAGCCCTTGTAACTCACCAATTATGGGTATTAGAAAGCCAGATGAAACGTACAGAATAGTACAGGGCCTGAGAAAGGTTAACAAGATAGTTATCCCTTGTTGTCCTATTGTGCCCAACCCAGCAGAGATCCTTTGTCAGATACCACATGATGCTGAGTGTTATTCGGTCCCAATGCACACAGAGAGCCAACCAATTTTTGCTTTCAGATTCCAAGAGAGAATTTTAGCATGGTGTTGCCTTCCTCAAGAGTTCACTGAGAGTCCTTCTATTTTTAATGAATTGCTGAAAAAGACCTTAGAAGATTTAGAATTACTTGGTAAATCAACATTGGTCCAGTGTATAGATAATTTGCTTTTAGCAGCAAAAACAAGAGACAACTGTGTAACAGATACCATAACCCTTTAGAATCATTTGGCAGAAGAGGGTCACAAAGTGTCACCTGCGAAATTGCAGTTTTGTAAAATAGAGGTTACATACCTTGGACATAGAATTGCAAAAGGAACCAGACAGGTAACTATTGAGAGAATTAAAATGATTCAGGCAATGGAACCCCCAAAGACACAAAAACAGGTAAGAATGTTCCTGTGCATGGTTGGTTATTGTTGTCAATGGATTAGTGTTTTCTCAGTAATTGCGAAGCCATTGCAAAGATTGACAAAATCAGACGTAAAAGACTCAATTGTCCTGACAGAAATTGAGCTAGAAGCCTTTGAGCAATTAAAAAAGAGTTTGTGTGAAGCTCCTGTTCTGGGCATGCCAGACTTCGACAAAGAATTTGAGCTTTACTGCAGTGAAAGGGAGGGTTGTGCATTATCGGTCCTAATTCAGAGACATGGTAAGTTAAAAAAGCCAATAGCTTATTTTTCCGCTGTTCTTGATCCAATTGCAAAAGCATTGCCTGGTTGTCTAAAAGCAGTAGCAGCAACAAGCATGAGTCTAGAACAAAGTGAAGGGATTATCATGGGTTTTCCTGTGAAACCTTTTGTACCACATTCTGTTGAGATTCTTCTCACCAAGAGTAAGACTCAGCACTTGATGAGCAATGAACTCACCAAGTATGAAAAGATTATTTTAGAGTCAGAAAACGTCTCAATTTCCAGATGTATAAATTTAAATCCTTCTACAGATATTTCTGAAACAGAAATTATTATCCCTGAAAATGAACATGGGTGTCAAGATGTATTAGATTTTTGCACAAAGCCCAGACAAGACATTAGGGATGTTCCTTTACCAGAATCAGACTATGTGCTATTTGTAAATGGTTCATGTTTGAGAACAGATGATGGTATATTGAGTGCAGCTTATTCAATATGTACGATTGCAGAAGCGATTGAAGCCTCTTGTCTCAAAGGAGTTCGTTCAGCTCAAGTAGCGGAATTAATTGCTTTGAATCGTGCATGTGAGATGGGTGAAGGACTGAAAATTACCATAATAACTGATAGTGAATATGGATATAACATAATGCATGACTATGATCAACTATGGTCACAAAGATATTGTTTAAACTCTATAGAATCACCTATAAGAAATGCTATTTTGTTTAAGAGGTTGATAGATGGAATTGAGCTTCTTGACCAAATAGCAGTGGTGAAATGTGCTGTAAATGGAGAGAAAAATGATCATGTCTCAAAAGGCAATGAGCATGCAGGTACCATTGTTAAGTTCTGTGCTTGGGAGAGGGTTGCAATCAATCGGAAAACATTTAATGAACATGTTTCAAGCATTCTCATATTAATCTTTGCAATTCAGACATGGCAAGAATTAAAACAATTACAAGATAAGGCAGATGAGGAGGAGAAAATTGGATGGCTGAGACAGGGCTGTAAACAAAGAGAAGGTGATAAGATTTGGGATTACAAAGATGACAGATTGGTCATGCCAAACAGCATCATTTCAGATATGGCTCGAATGTATCATGGGGAGGGTCATGTAGATCGAGATGACATAATGAAAATGTTCAGAAAGACATGGTACAATCCGAAGTTCAGATTAGTTGCGGAGTCACTTTGTCAAAGATGTCTGATATGCCAGAAATACAATCCAGGTCAAAAGACAATTGAGAGTTTGGAAACCATAGGCCGGGAGGGTGGTCCATTTACAAGTATTCAAATAGATTTCATTGAAATGCCCCAACATAACAAACTGAGATATGTCCTAGTCATCATTTGTTTATTTTCAAAATGGGTAGAAGCTTTTCCAAAAAAAAAGAATGATGCAATTACTGTGGCAAAGTTGCTTTTGCGCGAATTCATTTCACGTTATGGCTTTCCAGTGACTGTAGAAACAAACAATGGAACACGAATTGAAAATTAATTAATGCAGATGGTTTGTGAAGCATTTGGTATTAAACAAAAACTACATTGTGCATACAGACCAGAAGCATCAGGTGTTGCTGATGTGGTAACTTCTGTATTCCATCTGGTGGGAACAGATGTGATTTCAAAAGAAAAGGAGCAGGCTCATGATCTATTGCCAGGAGACTGGGTCAGAACAAAGGTTCATTGGAGGAGAAACTGTTTAGTACCCAGGTGGCAAAAAGCAAGACAGGTGATACTAGTTACAACAAACGCTGGTAAATGTAAGGGTCTGAAGAGGTGGGTGCATGCAAGTCATACCATTCGCGTACCACCTCCTGATAACCTTGATAAAGATAATGACAACACTACAACTGATTCAGACTCAGAAGAAGAACCTGAAGATCCAGATTCTGAAGGTCGACATCTGGAGAATTCTGATGCGGATCAAGCATCAAATGAAAAAGATCTAGAAATTGCCGTTGTTGATTCAGAAAATGATGAAGATGTTCTAGAAAAAAAATTGAAAAATAAACTGTGTCAGAAGAGATTCAAGATCAGGAGAGTATTGAAAAGCAGACTAGAAGCTCTGAAAGCAGGAACGGAAATTCTGGAACTGGGAAGTTAGAAGTAATTCCAGAATAGGAGGACGAATTGCCAAGTGCCAGCTACAGAGATGTTGTTCCTAATGGAGTGAAGCTGCCGAGTAAAGAAGTACCTAGATACAGTATTGAAATCTCTGAAACTGACTCGGATGAAAGTGATGAAGAGTCTGAAATAAGAAAGTTCAGAAAAAGGGCTTTGAAAGCTGAATGTAATGAAATCGAGCTTAAGAAGGAACTCTTGAGAATGGAAAGGGGCGACCACTCGGTCCCCCCGAACGTATGGTGGAGTACCCCGATCCCCCCGGGAAGCCATCTTGGGCGGGAGGCGAGTCTCGGCTGGTATGCCCGAAGCGGCGTAGCCGGGGCGCGCTTTTTCCCGCCCTAGAGTGGGTTGTCCTAGACACTGAAGCCGCCAGCCACGCCCCCGGAGGCGGGCGGAGGCGGGTTTACGCCCGCCGGAAGAAGGATAAAAGGAGCAGCAAGCCAATGAAGCATCCTCTTGTTCCTGTGCTCTGAAGCTGCACCTCCCCGCTGCACGTGAGCTCGAGATGGAACGAAGAGCCAATTTTGAGCGTTGTAATTTTGTCCTTGTTCTTTCAGATATCTTCATTGGAGAATGCCGGGCAAGAAGGTCGGAAAGCGGGTCGGTACCGATCAGATGCTCCGCATGCTCGTAAAGGATATGGCCGAGATGAAGAAGCAGATGGCGGCAATGAACGGGTCAGGAGGCCCGAAACGCATCGTCGGGCCAGCATTGCCGGGTGTAGTCCCCAGCGGTAGAGGCAAGAGGTCCAAGAGGGGGGCACCTGGGGGAGAGGCCCCGGTTCCCGATACACCGATTGAGGAGCCAGTCTCGGTTCCGAAGGAGGGGCAACCGATCCCCGTCGTAGTCACCCCTGTGAAAAAGGGGGATATGCCTCCCGAGTTGGCTGCACAACTGGCAGCGTGGTTGGGGAAAGATTGTGAGGGCACCACGGCAGATGACGCCAGGGCAGTAATGAGGCAACTGCGCGAATCTAGAGAGGCTGCGAAGGCATCATCTTCTGTTCCCCCACAGGCTCCGGTGGGTGAAACCGCAGCGGGCACGAGTTCGGCAGCGACCACAACTTCTAATTTAGGTAAGCGGCTACTGCCGATTGCGGGGGAGGGGTCTGTACCCTCACGGAGGGAGAAAGTAGCCCAGCATATTCCAATTGAAGTCAAGGAAAAGATTTGGGCTGATAAGTATGTAACGACTCCATTTCTTGGCAAAAAATGGAGAATTCGGGCATGTTAAAGACACCATTGTCGGGGGGGTGGCGGGGGTGATTTTTCCCGCCATTCGTCTGGGACGCCCTTTCGGACGGGCGCAGGTAATGAGCATCACTCGAAGCCGAGTGGCAACGCAGGTAAAAAGGGGATCTGTTGGAATTTTAATAGGGGAAAATGTACAAGGCCCCAGGGGTCATGCAAGTTTAGGCACGAGTGTGGGGGGTGTGGACAGTCCTCGCATCCTGAGACCATGTGCAGAGCCAAAACGGGTGATAACGGTGGTAGGGGAAGCGCCAAACAGGTCTGAATTAGTCCGAGGGGCGCCTTTACCTACCCCGGTTGATACCATGGCAATGATTCCTTGGCTCAATGAATACCCGGATCATGTCTCCGCTGGGGTGTTGCGAGACGGGTTTTCGTATGGTTTCCGCATTCAAGTGGGGAATTTTCAGGGTAAGGCACGTTGTAAGAACCAACTGTCGGTCCTGCAAAATACGGCGGTGGTACAGGTAAAGATTGGGAAAGAGGTGACTCGAGGGCGGGTTGCCGGACCATTCGATATACCACCGGTTGCTAACTTTGTTTGTTCCCCCTTAGGTGTGGTCCCAAAGAAGGACCCGGGTGAGTTTAGACTAATACATAATTTGTCAGCCCCACGAGGTCTTTCCGTGAATGATGCGATAGACCCAGAAGTGTGTTCGGTGCGGTACGCATCTTTCGATGAGGCCGTCGCCATGTTGAATCGCCTGGGGCCCGGAGCGCTGATGGCAAAATCAGACATCGAGTCAGCGTTCCGGTTGCTCCCGGTACACCCAGACGATCAGCGTCTCCTTGGTTTTATGTTTCAGGGTCGCTATTATATGGACAAATGTATGCCAATGGGATGCTCCATATCTTGTGCTTATTTTGAAAAATTCAGTTGTTTTCTACAATGGGTATTCATGAGAAAGACGGGTTTCCAGCATGTTATGCATTATCTTGACGATTTTCTGTTCCTGGGGCCAGCTGGCGGTCCAGAATGTGCACAGGCTTTAAAGGAATTTTGTGTCCTAATGAGTCAGTTTGGTGTGCCATTGGCACCAGGTAAGACTGTGGGGCCAGCAACTTCGCTCGAGTTCCTTGGAATAGAGCTCGATTCAGAAGAAGGTTGTTTTCGGCTTCCCAAGGAAAAGGTGGGGAAATTCAGGGCCTCCCTTGAAACATGTATTCGGGAGACTAAGGTGAACTTGCATCAATTGCAGCAAACTGTGGGTCAGTTGAATTTTGCCCTTAGAGTGATACCAATGGCCCGCCCCTTTTCCCGCTCGATTGCACAAGCCATGGTCGGTCTTAAAGAGGGACACCACCGCACGAGGCTATCGGCAGAGATTCGCCAGGACATGCGCATTTGGTTAGCATTCCTGGCGGATTTCAATGGTCGAATTGTCTGGAACAAGCCGGCGGTGTCCTCCGAGGAGCTGGGGCTGTGGACAGATTCGGCGGGGAGTATAGGTTTTGGCGCCATATTCGGTAATCAATGGTCGGCCCAAAAATGGCCGTCATGGTGGCACGAGTCCGGGCTGACGAGTAACATTGCTTTTCTTGAACTTTTCCCTATTTTGGTGGCCCTGAAAACATGGCCGGAGGGGTTTCGGGATCATTCTGTGGTATTCTGGTCTGATAACATGACCGTGGTTGAGTGTATCAATAGTCAGGCAGCACGATGCAAGTGGATTCTGAGATTGCTCAAAGAAATTGTGTTATTGTGTATGCAATTGAATGTGCTCTTTAGGGCAAGACATGTGCCGGGGGTACTGAACCAAGCGGCTGATGCGCTTTCTCGTTTCCGTATGCAGGCCTTCTGGGGTTTTCTGCCCACAGCGGACCCGGTGGCGGCACCCTTTCCCGAAGCTCTCTGGTCTCTCGGTGCCCCGAACTACAAAACCTGGTGGGAGAGAGTTTAGCACCCAGGACAAGAAAGGCATATGAAGGGGCGTTCCGTTCCTATTGGTCCTTTTTGGGTGCTGCTAGAGGGGAGTTTTGGGGCCAGGAAGAGTTTGTGGTAAAATTTTTGCTGTCTTTACATCAGGCAGGCAAGTCAGTAGCTACGGCCCAGAGGCATCGGGCCGCCATTTCCTTTATGGCAAGGGCTCATGGGATCCAGGACCCGACAGCGTCTTTCGTTGTGCAGAAAGCGCTACGTGGGTGGCAACGCCTTGAGGGTCGCAGAGTAGATGAGAGGCACCCGATAGGTCTGGATAGGTTGGCCCTGTTATTATCCGTACTCCCTGTGACATGTTCATCTCAATATGAAACAGTGTTATTCCGGGCCGCTTTTGCCTTAGCATTTCATGGGGCGATGCGGGTAAGCGAACTGGTGGCGAAGAACAAGCGGGATACGGTGGGAGGACTGTGCCGAGAGCACATTCAGGTTAAGGGGGAGACGATGATTGTCTCGTTTGTCAGGTCCAAGGCCGATCAGGGTGCGATTGGGGATTGCGTAGTCATACATCGGATTCCCGGATCTCCCATGTGCCCTGTGGTTTGCGTAGAGGAATATTTAGCGCAGAGGGCGGCATCATGGGGTGGGACCTTGTTGAGACACGCTGATGCCACCCCACTGACGAGGTTTCAGTTTCAGCGGGTGCTTACAATGGCAATTTCGGCCGCGGGCTTGAACCCCGGCGAGTTTGGGACCCATTCCTTTCGGATAGGGGCTGCTACTGAGGCTACAGCCAGGGGTCTGAGTGTGGAAAAAGTGAAACGATTGGGGCGTTGGTCCTCGAATTGTTACAAAAGGTATGTGCGGTTGCACATGTTGTGAAGCTGCGATCATGTACTCACGCTTCTTGTTTTTGTTTGGTTTTCAGTTTCGCAAGCTTACGAGGCGGGGCGAACTGTGCAGTCGACCCGACACCTGGGAACCAGCTGTCAAACATCACCGGCTGCGGAAAAAGTGGTGTGGGTCGTGGGCCACTCATACGTGAGGCGTGCCGCGGACGTATTCAAAGCAGGTGACATGATTCACGTGGCTGGGGAATACGGGTACAGGGTGACCTTCTACGGAAGGGGCGGGCTCTGTATTGACCAGTTTCAACCTTTTGTCGAGGGTTTGTTAGGGTGGACAAGGTCACCGCCATCTATAATCATAGTCCATCTTGGGGGCAACGATTTGGTGACCACTGGTAGACGACTTCTTCTCGAGGCGATACTTTCCACAGTAAGTTGGTTGGCGAGAAGGGTTCCAGGGTGCACAATTGCATGGTCCCATATGATTCCACGTAAGGTGTGGCGGGGGGCGAATTCAGTGTCTGCTATAAATCATTCGGTAAAGAAAGTCAATAACAAATTGAGTAGATTGTTTCGTTCAAATGCATTGCATTCTATTCCTCAAGGTTGTATCAAGGGGGACAATATGTATTTGGAGGATGGGGTCCATTTGTCCCGGGTGGGGAATGTGTTACTCATAGGAGACCTCATAGCCTGGTTAAAGAGTTTACAGCATGACCTTTTAGACAGGAGTTTTGTGGGGGGTCCGGATAGCCTGTCAACTATCCGGCCTGTGGCGGTAAGGTCATGATCGGTGAGCAGTAATTGGAAGATCCCTATGGTGGGGGCGTCACCCATTACGGATGGGAGCGCCCGGGGGGAGGTGGCCATTGGCCCCTGAACGGGGAGGCGGTCCCTTCTAAGGATGGGACGCCGAAAGGAAAGGGAAGGCGGTCAAGGCCCCTCCCTGGATAGGAGGGGGCTACGGTCCCCTCCTGGGAATTTCCCGGGGCCAGGACATCTGCGACGGCAGATGTGGTAAGTTGTGTGGGGTGGGGAGGGGGGTTTACGCTACCTTCTAGACACCTCACACGAGTCCTCGGACGACCATAAAATGGCGTCGAGTTCATTGGGGCCCCCGTCAAGTCAAGGGAAATTGGTATGTGCACATGAGGTACAGCCCTCTGTGCGGTCGCCCCTCGCAAGTGAGGGGGTAATTCTGGTTTAGGGATCTGACACCGGTTACGACCTTGCCGTTGGCCCTTAACGTTAGGATGTACAATTTTAAGTTAAAATGTATTTGTAGAATGTTAGTTTCGGCTAGGAGAACCTTTGTATTAGAAATATGTTAAGGTTAGCCAAACAACGTAATATGGAAATAAAATTGTACATAATATGAAACTGTTATTTTAATGTTTTGATTTTGTTTCATATTTTAATAAATACGGCCGGGAGGGTCACTCCCTCCCGCCTTCCAAAAGTTCAGAACTGTTTCCGGTTTCCCATCCTTGGGGATTGTGTTGAGAGGGGGTGGCGGGTATCTCAGCCATATGGAAAGGGGCGACCACTCGGCCCCCCCGAACGTATGGTGGAGTACCCCGATCCCCCCGGGAAGCCATCTTGGGCGGGAGGCGAGTCTCGGCTGGTATGCCCGAAGCGGCGTAGCCGGGGCGCGCTTTTTCCCGCCCTAGAGTGGGTTGTCCTAGACACTGAAGCCGCCAGCCACGCCCCCGGAGGCGGGCGGAGGCGGGTTTACGCCCGCCGGAAGAAGGATAAAAGGAGCAGCAAGCCAATGAAGCATCCTCTTGTTCCTGTGCTCTGAAGCTGCACCTCCCCGCTGCACGTGAGCTTGAGACGGAACGAAGAGCCAATTTTGACCCACCCACCAGCCCCTGGAGACAGCAAGTGGTTTTGAAATAAAGTTTTGATGTGGTAACTCGATTTCTTACAGGTTGTTGTGATTAAAGTGTGGTTTTCTATGCAATAAAGTGAATGATTCCTTACAGTATGTTTTTTCGAATAAAGTATTTGGCACCAGTGTTGATCAATGATGTTCCGGTAGTCATACTTAAAGCGGTTGTTGTCTTGTTTTTAATTTAGTATTGCTAGTTAATGTCGTATTTATTTTGGTCGGGCGGTAAGGTCATGATCGGTGAGCAGTAATTGGAAGATCCCTATGGTGGGGGCGTCACCCATTACGGATGGGAGCGCCCGGGGGGAGGTGGCCATTGGCCCCTCAACGGGGAGGCGGTCCCTTCTAAGGATGGGACGCCGAAAGGAAAGGGAAGGCGGTCAAGGCCCCTCCCTGGATAGGAGGGGGCTACGGTCCCCTCCTTGGAATTTCCCGGGGCCAGGACATCTGCGACGGCAGATGTGGTAAGTTGTGTGGGGTGGGGAGGGGGGTTTACGCTACCTTCTAGACACCTCACACGAGTCCTCGGACGACCATAAAATGGCGTCGAGTTCATTGGGGCCCCCGTCAAGTCAAGGGAAATTGGTATGTGCACATGAGGTACAGCCCTCTGTGCGGTCGCCCCTCGCAAGTGAGGGGGTAATTCTGGTTTAGGGATGTGACACCGGTTACGACCTTGCCGTTGGCCCTTAACGTTAGGATGTACAATTTTAAGTTAAAATGTATTTGTAGAATGTTAGTTTCGGCTAGGAGAACCTTTGTATTAGAAATATGTTAAGGTTAGCCAAACAACGTAATATGGAAATAAAATTGTACATAATATGAAACTGTTATTTTAATGTTTTGATTTTGTTTCATATTTTAATAAATACGGCCGGGAGGGTCACTCCCTCCCGCCTTCCAAAAGTTCAGAACTGTTTCCGGTTTCCCATCCTTGGGGATTGTGTTGAGAGGGGGTGGCGGGTATCTCAGCCATAAAGGTGATGTCTGGCCAAAAGAAGACTTGAAATTCAAGTTGGTGAACAGATCAAAAAAGCAGATTAATGAGATATCTAGTCAGAAGAGTGAATTAGACAAAAAACAACAAGTAGGAAAGAAAATTGAAGTAATTAGCAGAAAGAGCAAAAGACCATTGAGGCCAAATCAGAAGTGCAAGTCTCAAGAGTGGGCCTACATAATTATACCACCAGTTGTTGAGGTCAGTAGTAGCAGTCAGGAAGACTTGGAAGAAAATAGTGACAATGACTAGGTTTAGTTTTCTTTGAGTTGAGGTTTATTTTTGGCATAAGGCTGAAGAAATTGTGTTAGGTGACACAAGGTCGAAGAAATTGTGTTAGCTGGAAACACTTTTATGTAAGACGCAAGGTCGAAGAAAACATGTTTTAGAATTTGAAAACTTAAAAAAAAAGAGGGGGTATATACTATATACTATTTTTTCAAAATTAAATAAAAAAAATTTTTGTTTTGTTTTATAATACTCAGATTGATATTTGTTTTGTTGGTGCAAGTCAAAATGTAGATACCTATAAATTCATTGGGGGTTGGGGATTATAAGGTGGAAAAGATCCAACTTAGCTGAATAAAGAAAGGGAAAAGGAAATAGAATTAGAAGAATTTTTGTAGGACTCAATATGAGAGTTGCAGAAATATAGATGAAATTAGAGTTTAAATACTAATCCTGAGTTGGTTGGTGGAGCGGGTTAATGAATAATATTTTGTTCAGGCTTGTGAAGCCAGACTTCCATAATGTTTAATAAAACTAATATGTTTGCTGCATGTTATTAAATCAACCTAGAATAAACTGTGCAACATGAACACATGGGACTAACATTATGCTTATTTGTGCAAAATGCAAAAGAAATAATACAATAATTATTGTCTATTGTCTTTGTCGTATACTAACTGCTGCTGTCAAAAATAATAGCATGTGCTTTTAAATGTGCTTTTGTCTTGTCTTTTCTGTGACAAATGCAGTTCCAGATCCGATTGGTATATCAAAGGTAATATATGCTGCTTAAATGTGCTTTTGCTAGGTAACATAATTAATGGGTTAACATTTAGCAAAGGGGGTGGGTAAAAGAACAAATGTCAATTCTTTAATTAATTGATGTTTTATGTTTGTTTAAATAATAGTTTTCCAAAAGAAGCTTAGAGTTGGCTGCAGAAAAATAATGCATTTTAAAAAAAAGTGACGCAAGAAAAAGTGGCGCAGAAAATTGACGCTTTCTGAAAAGAGGCCTGCTGATGTAAAGCCAAAGAGAAAACTTATTTTGAAAAAGATGAGAAGCCTATAAACTTTTATTTTGAAAAGTTTTGAAAAGAACTGCCAAAGGCGACCCTGTGGAGAGGTTTGCTATTGTGCCACGGGAAGCTCAGAACGGACAGGCTCAAGGCCAGGATGTGAGTCGTGGCATTTTTGTGCATTACATGAACATCTTTGCTACAAAATGTAGCAGCCTAAGGAAGTGCCGCCAGGACTCTGTGCATGAACAATGGGTTAGTGAAAAAGCCCGGACCTGAGGTGGAAGATGTCACAATTTACTGTGGCATGAGGTGGTTCAGACAATGGGGAGCCATAATTCAGCTGTTGGAATGTGAAAATAGTTAGTTTAGCCTTAGTTTTAGGGTATAAGAATTGGCTCGAGGAGCAGACTTTTTCCTACGCTTCTTGATTCCAGAGGGTCGTGTTCTGCTGAGCGACGAACGCACGTAAGGAAAGGAGAATTTTAAAGACTTTGTTTTCAGGCGATGAGGGTAGAGACAGGGAATTAGTTAGGGTTTGGAAATGCTCATTTTCACTTATTTCTGTTAATGAATAATATTTCTTGAAACAAGCTCTTTTTTATAAATGCTGAATAAACTTTTCTTTATGACATTTTTCTAATACTTGTTTAATAAAGTTCCAAAGCCTAATTTTTCATGAATATGTTTGAATAAACTTACTAAATGACAAGCTGGTCTTGTTTATTGTGGATAGTTTAAACAACATATATAGATCTAATCGCCTCATGATTCAGTCGCTCTATTGTTGATATGGGCCTGGTATTGAATGGTAAGTTTGGTGGTAGTTGGTAGAGTCATTTATGCAGAATTTTGGTAGGAGCGCTGGATCAACCTCATCTTTAAACCTTTAGATAGAGTTGTTCTCAAACGCTCCTGGAAAAAATTAAAGCTTGAAGTTTTCCATTGATTACTTGATGAAAATCTGCTTGGTCCTCTTATTGATGTTGAATCTGGCAACAATCTTTTCTGTGACTGGATTTATTGATCCCTGCCACCTGGAGCAAATGTCGCTCCCTAGAACCCAGTCCCGGTACGATAGTACCTTATTACCTTTGAAAAAAGCCTGTAAACAAGCGGAAACTCGCTGGCGTAAAACCTACGAGGCTGCGAAAAAAACACTATATCTTACTAAAGTCAAAACCTATGATAGAGCCATATGTAGGGCCCGTGCGGCCTACTACTCCCAAGAGTTTAAAAACAGCCCTAATCCTTCAAAGCTGATTTTTAAAGTTCTCAAAGACTTGACTGCCAAGAGAGCCCCAGCAGCTGAAATTTGTTCAGTGTCCCACTGTGAAGACTTAGCGGCCTTTTTTCTTGAAAAGGTACAGACCATTTATCGCTCTTTTCCTAGCTCCACCTCTTTGAGCGAGGCCCTGAGGCCCAATTCTACCACGAATGGGGTTCTTTCGATTCTCTCTGGTATGCCGGTGGAGGTGTTCGGCAGGCTGCCGTCTAAGGTAAAATCTGGATCTCCAGCCGACCCACTTAGACCGGCACAGCTTAGAGAATCATCTATCCTATGTCTTTCCCCTGTGCGCCACCTCATAAACCTATCTTTTTCTTCAGGCATAGTCCCAACTAAATGGAAACAGGCTTTTGTCACCCCTTTTCTGAAGAAACCCACGCTAGATCCCCTTAGATAAGAGAATTATCGACCAATTTCCCTTCTCCCATGGGCCGCGAAGGTTGCAGAGGCTCATGTTAATGGCATTTTGTCTGAACACCTGCAGAAGGTCTATATTTTGGATCCCTCTCAGAACGGATTTCGTGCTGGCCATAGCACCGAGATAGCCCTTCTCTCGATGATGGAACATCTGCGGTCTGTGCTGGATTCCGGTCAAACTGCGGCACTGGTGTTACTTGACCTCAGTGCCGCGTTTGACACGGTCTCGCACATGATACTGATGCAACGTCTGGGAGAAGTAGGTGTCTCTGGAATAGCACTTGAATGGTTCTGGTCTTTCTTAGCAGATGGCTCATTTAGGGTTGCCACCCCACCCTTTGAGTCCAAACCTTACCCTCTAGAACTGGGAGTGCCTCAGGGATCGCCATTGAGTCCCACACTGTTTAATCTTTATGTGCAGCCGCTGGCTGCGGTCGCCAAGCGTTGGGGCATGACTGTGATCTCCTATGCTGACGACACGCATCTGGCGGTTGCTCTTAGTGGGAACTCCGACCTTGATGCCCCCAGGTTTTGAGATGGTCTCTTGGCAGTGGCTGGCTGGATGACAGCTAACTGTCTTCAGCTTAATGCTAAGAAAACTGAGGTCCTGATTGTGGGTAAGCAAAGCAATCTCTGGGGTGACAAGTGGTGGCCTCCTAGGTGACACTCCTATCCCGGTATCTGAGGTAAAAAATGTAGGTGTCGGGCTAGACCCCGCCCTCAGTTTCTGTGGCCACACAAAAAAAGTGGCAGCCACATGCTTCGGGATTTTGCGTGGACTTAGGCCTATTTTAAAAAATGTTGATGCCCCTACTAGGCAGTTGATCATTCAGGCAACTATTCTATCACGGCTTGATTATGCCAGTTCGCTCCTGCTGGGGGGCAATCAGGCAGAAATTACCCGGAAGCAGCGTGTGCAGAATGCTGCAGCTAGGGCCCTGGTAGGTCTACCGATGTTTTGCTCTGTGAAAGAAACTATCCGGACACTCCATTGGCTGCCGGTGGCGCAAAGGATTGACTTCAAGACTCTATGTCTTTCCTTTAAGATTCTCAAATTGTCTTCCCCTCAGATTCTTGAGAATCTCCTTACCCCCTACGTTCCTCCTCGTTCTCTGAGGTCTTTTGGTCAAAACCTGGCTGTTGTCCCACGGTTTAAGCTCTGTAGAGCAGGTGGGTGATCTTTCCGTGTTTTAGCTGCTAAACTCTGAAATTCACTTCCATCTCATATCCGTGCACTGGATGATTTGCTTGATTTCAGGAGGGCTATTAAAACCTACCTGTTCCCTCCTGCACTTTAGTATTTTGCTTTCTCGTTCTCTGTTTTTTCTGTTGTTCTAGTGGTGTTGTGTTTCTTCTGCCTGTCTTAAGCGCCCGGACGCCCCTTTGCTGGGGCAGCTGTGCGCTATAGAAGTCATAATAACATAACATAACATGTCATTGGTTGCCCAACTCAATTTGGTGTTCATTGTACTCCTGTGTGTTTTTACCCCTTTCATGGGGGATGCATTGCCATGCAAGAGTATGCGTTTCTGTTATAGCTTCTAACTGAACATTTATTGTGTTGACTGATCACAGTTGTCTTGTCTCTGAGTTACACCTGCCGGGATTGTTAGTATTTTTTATTAGAACATTGGAATGTTGGGAGCTCCATTGAAAGCAATGGAGTGCTTCGGGCTCATAATGGCTGGTATAAGCCTCTAGCTACAACATTCCATTGTTTCTTTGTTCACAGCTCTGGCTGTGAACAAAGGTTTTAGGGAGCCTGAGGAGATTCCATACCCCTTCTGCTCCCGCTCCAATAAGGCTTTTTTTTGTTTTGTTAGAACATTCTGTCTTCTAGTGGCAGAATGTTCTAATAGCCTTATAGCCCTTCGTAGCTGGACTATACCAGCTATTAAAGTCCCTCTCCTTTGTTAAAGGCCCTCGCCGCTGGAGAGGAACTTTAATAGCCGGTATAGCCCTCTACGGCGGGCTATAAGGCTATAGGATTGCTTTGATGTGATGAGCTATAAACTCAATAAAAATATTTTCCCCCAAAAAAGGTTGGTAAAAATCATAGCTATTATAAATGTGTTTATTCACTCAACTGCATTGATGCCATATTCTAGAATTACCTTGATCTCACTAGTTATTACAAACTTGGCCCTGCAAAATTGTGATTTCATTTTTAAAAAGGGGGATTAATGTTGTGCCAGTTTTGGAGAGCTCCGAAACCCAGGTTAATCAATTGATTCCACCCAAAAAAAAAAGTCAATGTTGGTTGCCAAACTGGGTCCCGATAATTATATCTATCAGGGTAATCCCAATGATATAGTTGTCTCATTGGGAAAGGGATGACAAGCAGTAAACATGTTTAGGGTTCGGCTATTAACCCTCATGTTTTTCAGCCAAACGATGATCTATCTAGATGGAGCTGGGTGGCGCGTGTCCTGACTTGTGCCCATCCTATGCTAAAAAATGGCAAGTTGTTAATGTAGCCTTAGCCTCTCTTGGAATGTGGCTCGGCTGGGTCATGATGACACGATGATGCAAAATTAAATATTTAGAAGTCTTTTAACCCACTAATTGTATATTTACAAGAAAACTGGGCTTCTACTGATTTCACCTGTACCGATTCTTTTTGTAATCTTTTGTAATACGAAGCACTCTGTAAGGGGCCACTCTAGAGGGGTGGTGGGGAGGGGGGTTACTAAAGAGAACTATACATTTGAATCAAGAAGTTTTTACTCATTCTTTAAATCTATGTATTTGTCTGAAGTTGGCTTGCCCGGATGTAAGAGGTGAGCCATCTATCTTTTTGGTAGGAAACATGTATTTTCCTCTGGGTAAATCATATGACCATTTGGTGAGTCAACTTTGACCCCTGGTAGCCATTATGGGGGATTTAATTGCAAAGGTCTCCAATTCTGCTTCCTTGCTCTTGCCAAGGTCAAAAAAGATGAAGTGTGGTCTATTCCATGAATTTCTATCCAAAAATAATTAAAACAGACTAGCGTGGCTTCCTTTTATTGAAGAAAGTATGATTTGGTCATCCTAACTGGTAGGTCCCCAGCTGGCGAGCCCACCCCCTATACTTTTCATTCTAGTTTTAGGAAGAATATATTAGACTATTTGATGTTTGGAGCTTGTTCGAATTTTTCTTTGTTTCCTACTGACTTGATTGACCATAGTATAGTGGGTATGGCAGTGGTCTTTAAAATTCAGGAATTATCACCTGGAAATCCCTTATTTAGGGGCCCATTATGATATCTGGCTGATCGCCACTGCCGGGTAAGCGGTGGCCACCGCCGTCCCGGCGGTGGCGATCTGCCCGCAAAATGTCCCTGGTTCACCCCCGCCATATTAGCATGGCAAGGGTCACCACGGCGGACGGAAGACCATCCGCCACTTTTCTGCTGGTCGGATGGCAGAAAAGGGACTCAATACGGTGGCGGTGTCTGGCAGGCACCACCATCCATATTAGTATGCCAGCGGTGAAATGCCTTTCCATGGCGGAGACTCCGTCATGGAAATGCATTCAGTGGAAACTTTGGGGCCCCAGATCTTCTCCAGCTAGTTTCGGGCCCCCGGGGGAGGAGGGTGGTGGGCTGCACTTGGAGGTATCTATGGTGCCCCCCTTTACTGGCAAACACAAGGTGGCAGGCACCGCGCGGTGCCAATGCACAACATGCATATTTAACAATGTGGTGGGTGCTGCTCAAAGACCGCCCACCACAATATTAAATATGCGGGATGCGACCGCCAGGGTGGCGGTCGCATCCTAATGGGCACAGCAGGACCGCCGCACCTCTGGCGGTTGGGCTTGTTTACAGTTACGGTGCCTTCCATCGTAATGGACCCCTTGGTGAGGTTGGTTTTAATAGGTCTAATGGGCGCACCTATTGGGCAGCTAAGAATACTGAGATGTTAAGTTCTAAAATTCAAATTGTATGTATTAGATCCACTGACACCTCCTAGGATGACCCTATATATATTTTTTGATAGTCATTTGGATGGTTTTCTCAACTGAAGGCCTTGGGACAGATTTATGTTTCTGGTGCATCCCTGCAAATCAGCAGGGATGAGCCAGGAAAGATGCGTGACGCAAGTTTACCCTTGCACCACCACAGATGTGTCGCATTTACAATGTGGCATATCATGGTGTAAGGATAAACAGATGCGTGTTGCATCTGCCGGCTTAAGGTTGGCGCAGTGCGAAATTGTGTCGCGTCCGTGACGCAACTCCAGCACTGTTCCAAACTGGCCTATCCTAAACATGGTGTGTCACGCCTTACGCCTGCTTCAAACAGGCACAAGGTTTTGATCCAGCGATACAGAAATGGGGGTGGTGATGAACAGAGTGTCTGAATTAAGCAGACCACTCTTACCCAGTCCAAAGATCAGGGCTTGATCCATCACCGTTATTTATCTCACTGCACCATCCCGGTTCAGAACCTGGCTATGTGCAAATCAGTCTGTCCCTGGCCCAGTGCATCATGGGAACAGGGCAGACTAAACTACCAAGCCAATTCTTCACCAGAAAGGAGACAAGCTACCGGGGACCGGTTTCTGGCATTTCAGCCGTCTTCGGCCCGGCTTGCTTGAATCCTGATGGTGCAGTGAGAAAGGGACTCATGTCTGAGTATACCCTGCCACACCTATAGTGGCCGAAAACGATACAGAAATGGGGGTGGTGATGAACAGAGTGTCTGAATTAAGCAGACCACTCTTACCCAGTCCAAAGATCAGGGCTTGATCCATCACCGTTATTTATCTCACTGCACCATCCCAGTTCAGAACCTGGCTATGTGCAAATCAGTCTGTCCCTGGCCCAGTGCATCATGGGAACAGGGCAGACTAAACTACCAAGCCAATTCTTCACCAGAAAGGAGACAAGCTACCGGGGACCGGTTTCTGGCATTTCAGCCGTCTTCGGCCCGGCTTGCTTGAATCCTGATGGTGCAGTGAGAAAGGGACTCATGTCTGAGTATACCCTGCCACACCTATAGTGGCCGAAAACGATACAGAAATGGGGGTGGTGATGAACAGAGTGTCTGAATTAAGCAGACCACTCTTACCCAGTCCAAAGATCAGGGCTTGATCCATCACCGTTATTTATCTCACTGCACCATCCCAGTTCAGAACCTGGCTATGTGCAAATCAGTCTGTCCCTGGCCCAGTGCATCATGGGAACAGGGCAGACTAAACTACCAAGCCAATTCTTCACCAGAAAGGAGACAAGCTACCGGGGACCGGTTTCTGGCATTTCAGCCGTCTTCGGCCCGGCTTGCTTGAATCCTGATGGTGCAGTGAGAAAGGGACTCATGTCTGAGTATACCCTGCCACACCTATAGTGGCCAAAAATTTTGTCCACCCTAAGCGTGGAAGGGTACACTCAGATGTGAGTCCCTTGCTCATTGCACCATCAGGATTCAAGCAAGCCGGGCCGACGACGGCTGAAATGCCAGAAACCGGAAGCTTGTTTCCTTCCCAGTGTAAGAATTGGCTTGGTAGTTTGGTTTGCCCTGTTCCCATCATGCACTGGGACAGGAACAGACTAATTTGCATATAGCCAGGTTCTGAGCTGGGATGGTGCAGTGAGCTAAAAAACGGTGTTGGATCTAGCCCTGATCTCTTGACTGGGTGAGAGTGTTCTGCTTAATTCAGAAACTCTGTCCATCACCACCCCTTGTTGTTAAATATTTTGTCCACCCTAAGCGTGGAAGGGTATACTCAGATGTGAGTCCCTTGCTCATTGCACCATCAGGATTCAAGCAAGCCGGGCCGACGACGGCTGAAATGCCAGAAACCGGTCCCCGGAAGCTTGTTTCCTTCCCAGTGTAAGAATTGGCTTGGTAGTTTGGTTTGCCCTGTTCCCATCATGCACTGGGACAGGAACAGACTAATTTGCATATAGCCAGGTTCTGAGCTGGGATGGTGCAGTGAGCTAAAAAACGGTGTTGGATCTAGCCCTGATCTCTTGACTGGGTGAGAGTGTTCTGCTTAATTCAGAAACTCTGTCCATCACCACCCCTTGTTGTTAAATATTTTGTCCACCCTAAGCGTGGAAGGGTATACTCAGATGTGAGTCCCTTGCTCATTGCACCATCAGGATTCAAGCAAGCCGGGCCGACGACGGCTGAAATGCCAGAAACCGGTCCCCGGAAGCTTGTTTCCTTCCCAGTGTAAGAATTGGCTTGGTAGTTTGGTTTGCCCTGTTCCCATCATGCACTGGGACAGGAACAGACTAATTTGCATATAGCCAGGTTCTGAGCTGGGATGGTGCAGTGAGCTAAAAAACGGTGTTGGATCTAGCCCTGATCTCTTGACTGGGTGAGAGTGTTCTGCTTAATTCAGAAACTCTGTCCATCACCACCCCTTGTTGTTAAAAAAAGGTTTTGATCCAGCGTCGTCGGAAATGTTACTGAGGGAAATTTTGTAGATTTCACTCAGGCACTTTTCCGAGGCGTTCCTGCGACGGACCGCCCCTCCCCCCTCCCCTGCCGGAACTCCCACATGAAACCTGACACAGGTTTCATGTGGCGCAGGGCTTTACAACGTGACGCATCTCCCTAGATGCGTCACGTTGTACATGAGGTGCAACATGGTGCATGGTTTACACCACCACTGCATCACAGAAGTGACGCAACGGCGGCACAAATGTGGTGCATGAGGCTCGTAAATCTGCCCCTAAGGGTGCAGGCTGTAAACAGCTAAAAAAGAGTAATCTGAAATTGTAGATGTTAAATCAGAAGATACATTTTCTAATGAGGAGTCAAGCTTTGTGATTCTCCTCTTTAAGACAGAAAGAAATCAATCACCTTAAACTTATTATGACATGAGGTGCAAGAACGTAAGAGCGAATGTGATGCCATATGGATCAATTTAAGAAAAGCAGCGCACTCAGGGGAGTCAAGAAAGTATTGGCATTTGGTGGCTGAGTATTGTGACTCAAGGGTGGTAACACACGCTATCTCTATCCCTGATAATGTTTGGGTGAGGTATATTTCTAACTAGTATAGTAGCAATTCCAGTAACATCGATCCGGTGACTAGCATAGAGGTAAAATGGTTGACAGGTACAGTGCTCCTTCTCAAGCAGAGATTGTTGGTTTTATAAAAAATGCTTGAACCTCTGGTGCACCAGAGATTCTTATTGCGGTTATTAAAATGGAAACAGCGGCACTGGACTGTTTTAAGTCCACGTTTTGAATATTGCTATCCATCAGGATTGATTCCTTCTTCTTGGAGGGGCAGCATGTGGAGAAGTGTGGCTCAGGGGTTAGAGGCGGCAGACCCGGGAGCTGAGATTGGCCCTGGACCAGGGTTCAATTCCCCGACTCGGCGGGTCTTGGGCTAAAAATTCCACGGACTCGATAATTCTTGCTCCGGTGCCTTCTCGACTCACGGGTTCACACTCTGGGCAATAGCTTGCTTAATCTCCACAACGGCCCCTCGCGGCGGGATGCCTGGCTTTCACCTTGTGGATACCCTGCCGGGGTTATCTCACAGGGGAATACCAGGACGGGTTCCCTAAGCAAGCGCCGGGAAACCCACTGCGGGTAGCTGTGCGCTATATAAGCTCAAATACATTTACATTTACATTATTATAATGCTCTATTAAAAGGGCCCCAGATCTTCTCTAGCTAGTTTCAGACAGATAGCATAACTTGATTCGAAAGGGATACGCTTTACGAGGAGTTTTCTCTCCCATTTACAACAATGGGTGCAAGAAAGGAACATTATTTTACCCTGAACAAGTGGATGGAATGGTAAACAACCTTCACAGCGCGGTCAAAACACGCAGTGCCATTACGACGCGTCTTTTACAACGCAAGTCGTTACCATGACTTGCGCTGGAGGACGCTCTAGACTAAGGAATAGTAGATTTACTATTCCAACACCTTCCCTACTGTACGAAGGCTGGAGTTGGAATAGTAAAACGTACTTATTATAAGTCCGGCACCCGACAGCGCAAATCGTGGTAACGACTTGCGTTGTAAAAGATGCGTTGTGATTACCGCAATCATTTTGATCGCGTTGTAACATCATACATCCGGATGGAACCATAGTACCATCAATAATATTGCTGTCTTTCAAGCAATTATTGAGAAAGAGCCACTTTTTCAGGGTATGCTATTGTATGCGGCCTTTATTGATTTCTCCACAGCGTTTGATAGAGTAGATTGGTGAACGCTGTGGAGAAAGCTCTCTGGTTTGGGTGTTCTGCACCATCTTCTAATGCTTATTTTGGACCTCCACTCTGATACCTGACACCGGATCCTTATGGGAGGAAATCAAGGTTTCTCCAGTAATGTTACAACTCAGAATGGTTTAAAACAGGGCTGTTTGTTGCCCCCCCTGTTGTTTTTTATTTATTGTACAATCTGCAAGGTAGGTTAGGTAGGGTTGATTCTGAAGCCTCAGGTCTTCGCTGCGCTAGCGCTTGGGGGCTATTATTTGTAACACTGTTGCCATCGTTTTTAATTTGCTACTCACATTTTAAAACTGTTCTGTGCACTTTGTAACTCCGCTTTGTAACTCCGCACTGACTCCCTGTTCCACCGCAGCTCATTGTGCTGTTTGTTGTGGAGGGAGAATACAGTGCATTGCACTTCCTGGTGGTGCCATTAGCGCGAGGCCATCTTTTAAGGTGACGCTCTAGCTTTCAAAGGAACCCAATCTACATAAAAGCACATGATGCTGTCGCGCAGCGGACACGCGCAGCTGGAGCGCCGCGTATGCGCTGCGGATGCGCCGAAGAGGCGCCTAAGAGAAGCCAGTCTGCGCCAGTCCGCGTCCAACCGCTCCCAGGGCCCCAGACCCTTGATCCTATATTTAAATGCCCAATTACCTATGACCCCCTAAGACTAGCTGAATTAAGACCTGCTATTAACGCTAAATGCCTACACTCTATACACTTAGACATTACGACTCACTGCAAACATTGCAATTTGAAACTATCCCCCAATACCTCTGGAAAACACACTACCCATAGGCGCTGGAAGTTGTTTCTTCTCAATTGCAGATCTTTGTCTAAACACTACACTGAGGTATCCCTATTGATAGAAGAGCATGAGCCCGATGTTCTCTTTTTGACAGAGACATGGCTCCAACCGGAAGCTGACCCAACTATTGTTTGGGCCACTCCGCGAGGTAATACGATAAAAAGAGTCGACCGCACCTCTGGTAGAGGAGGCAGGTTAGCTATCATTTATAGAGAGAGATATCACTGTCGTATCACTTCCACCACACTGTCAGACTGCGAAAGCATGTCCTTTGCATTAGAACTTTCTCCAATAAACACCTTTTCGGGTATCCTGGTTTATCGTCCACCTGGGGCCCTGGGTCAGTTTATCCCCAACTTCGTCAACCAAGTCGCCGACTCAGCACTTGCATCGGCCAACTATATGGTACTAGGCGATCTAAATCTCCACCTGGATAATTCTCTTGACCCCTCGGCCAACAATTTGCGGCTGAGTCTCCAAGCAATTGATCTGGCACAAAAAGGTTTCGCCCCGACACATAATAAGGGCCATTTACTGGATCACGTATTCAGTAATATTGATACATTAACCACTGAAACACCTCTCCCTCTACCCTGGACTGACCACTACCTGATTCCCTTGAACTGAGTGACAGGGAGCTCCATGTCTATCCAGGAGCCAAAAAAACAATGGGGTACGAAGTGGTCAAAACTTTCCTCTACTCATTGGGAGTCTGCCCTTGCTGATCTCAAGCCAGTAAAGGTATTTAATCCCACCCAGGCCAGCAGGAACTTTGACAACTGGATCCAGAACTCCCTTGATCTAGTCCTTCCCAAAGAACGGTTGCAGCATATAAAGAGACAAAAAGTAGCCCCATGGTTCACAGGTAGACTAAGGGACATGAAACAATCTTTCCGTAAGATGGAAAGGGGGTATAAACGGGACTAATCTCAAGATAAGAAAGCAGACTACAGAGCAGCGGTCCGTCTCTACAAAACAGAAAGCAAGGCAGCACAAGCCCTCTTTTATGAAACCAAAATCAACACAGCTGCCAACTCGCCCAAGGAGATCTTTAAGATAGCTAAATCACTGATCTCCCCGCCCCAAGAATTGGTTTCCGCAGGGGGAGCACTGACACGATGCAATAACCAGGCAACTTTCTTCCATCAAAAAATCCAGACCATTTATGCCTCCTTTACCCCTTATAGTGCAGAGTTAGAAACAGCTGGAACTGTGAGTTCTGACTCCCCGGCCATCTGCATGTTGGAACAATTCACTCCTATAGACCCTGTTTCCTTGGAGAAAATAATTCTCAAGGTCACCTCGGGTTCCCCGAGAGACCCAGCGCCTCCTCAATCCTTAATTAAGGTCATTGATACAATCCGCCCAGTAATCCTTGATGTCCTTAATACTTCAATTGTTTCAGGCATAGTTCCTGTATCATGGAAATGCGCTATGGTCAGGGTTCTATTAAAAAAAAAACAATCTGGACCAAAGCAACTTGTCCAATTATCGCCCTATCTCCCTTCTGCCCTGGATGAGAAAATTGGTGGTGAAACACATTAGCAACTCACTGGTCGAGCACTTGGAATCTAACCAACTGTTTTCTACGTCCCAGACGGGGTTCCGTCCCCAGCATGGGACTGAGACAGCTCTATTGGCCGTGATAGAGGAGACAAGGAGTCTGCTAGACCGGGTAGGCAAGGCGGCCATCATCCTATTAGATCTCAGTGCCGCGTTCGACACGGTTAACCATGCCACTTTATTACTTCGTCTTAGTGGCATGGGGGTGTCGGGCGTGGCACTGACATGGCTGACCTCCTTCCTGGAGGAGCGCTTCTTCCAGGTCTTTGAGGGAGACATTGTTTCCACTAAGCAGCCACTCATGTGCGGGGTGCCTCAGGGCTCTGCCCTGAACCCCACCCTTTTTAATATTTACATGAGACCTCTGGCGGAGGTGGTCCATCCTTTTGGTGTCAAAATTGTCACCTATGTAGACGACACCCAGCTTGTGGTTTCATTAAACCAGGCTGGGGGGTCGTCTAGCACATTGGGCCCCTGTTTGGAGGCGGTCGCCAAATGGATGGAGCTCTCCTGCCTTAGACTCAACGGGGAAAAAATGGAAATTAAGTTACTAGGCAACCCCGCACCCAACATTCTGGTCCCTATGTGGCCGGAATGTATGGGACCCCTCCCTCCCCAAAACACAGATAAAAAGCCTGGGAGACTGGCTAGACAGTTCCCTGGATTTTATGGTCCAGGCCACTAAGACCTCATCTACCTGTTACGGTTTGATGAGGATGCTCCGTAAGATCCTCCCTCTTCTTCCGTTCCAGGCAAGGAGAGTTATGGTTCAGGCCCTAATACTCTCCCGCCTGGACTACGGCAATGCTCTCTATCTAGGAGCCCCAAAGGCCACAATTAATAAACTTCCGGTCACACAGAATTGTGCCGCCCGACTGCTCTACCAAATCCCACGGAGGCAATGTACTAAGCCTGCCCTTAAGAAGTTACACTGGTTGCCCATAACAGCTAGGAATCAGTTTAAAGCTATGTGTATTACGCAGAAAGCAATCTGGAGGACCGGTCCTGCCATAATGCATCCTTTGATTACCCCATGCCTCCCCCATAGAGCCTTGCGCTTCAGCTCATTCCATTTGGAAACCTCAAACAAGATAAACAAAACTCGTTGGAGAGGCCTCTCATTTACATTCAACGATGTAAAACTGTTGAACGCCCTCCCCCTCTCACTTAGAAGGACCAACAACTTGCTGGCATTCAAGAAACTTCTAAAAACCCACCTATTTGGTATATCCTGCTAGCACGAAATTCCTGTACCCTTCTGTTTCAGACAAAAGCGCTGCGAGGCCTCAGGGTAGTTTATGCGCTATATAAATGTAATTTTCATTTCATTTCATTCAGGTCAGGTGCTTGACGATCCACCAAAAATTGGCAATAGGTCTATTAGGTGTTTGCTGTATGCTGATGATGTGGCTTTAGTACCCTTAACTCCTATCTGCTTACAACATTGTCTTACCGCCATTGTGAATTTTACAGGAGCCCACTTTTTTAAGATACACAAATTAAGCATGGGCGGAAAATCCGTTTCGCTCGCGGATTTTGCAGATTTCGGTAAATTCGCAATCCGTGAGATTCGCGAATCTCCCGCAAAATCCGCAAATCCGCGAGCAGCGGATTTTGCTCGCACTGCTCGCACTGTTCGCGTGAGTTCGCGGCTTCCCAGTACAACTTCGCGCCCCGCGAATAAGTGCAAAATTGCAGAAATACGATCTTAGCAAAACTGAAACTACTTACCAGGTTCAAAAGTTCAGGCTCATCATTAGTAGCCATTTCCTGTAGTGCTTCCTGAGGGGCCCCTCCAGAGTTCAGTTGCCAGTTGCAACTATTATGTGACCCTGCTCTGAACCTCAGAATAGTTACACATATGCCACAAAGGTCCTGAATTACAGCTAAGGGAGACAAGCAGGAGCCAGGCTGGAGGTTCAAATCCATTAATCAGCCCCTAATTCATTATTGTCAGTTGGGGCAGGGCAGGTGTTGTAACTAATTTTGCAACAATGAAAGCACTTAGCAAGTGCAAAAGATCACTAATCAGGAAGCACTAAGGAAGCAGGTGCCAGCTAAAACAATATATTCTGTGACACATTAATCAGCCCCAAATTAATTCAGGTCACTTGAGGCAGGGAAGGTGTGCTTGCGTTGCCACAATAATGTACACTGACTGGACAACCAGAGGGTGCTGTGATGAAACAGAGGGTGGCATGGGTGGGCCAGAGGGTGGCATGAGTAGTCAGAGAGTGGCAGTGGTGACAGAGAGTGGCAGTGATGAAGAAGAGTGTCCCAAACAGGCTGGACACGTAGAAACAACAAGTTCGCGAAACTTGCGACCCGACAGGTAAGTTCGCAATTTGCGACATTGTACAAAACCCTCGCGAACTGGCAGAAACCCGCGCAAACACAAAAAAAAAAATCCGCAAATTTGCGAGAATTCGCGGATTTTGCGGATTGCGAGTTCGCAAATCCGCAAAATTCGCGAACGCGAGATTCGCAAAATTCGCCCATGCTTAACACAAATCAAAAAGTAAACATTTCACTTTCTGTAAGAAAGGTTCAAGAATAAGGGTAACGTTTACTTGGGGCATAACAAACTAGAAACAGTGGAATAATATATACGTTCTTGGGAAAAATCTTTTTTAGTAGTAGATGGGATGATAATCTTTTAATGTTTGTTTGACTAGAGCCCATTCTCAGGCAAATGCTCTTAATAGACTGGATAATATTATTATTATTAATAAATAACACTTCTTAAGTACATAGCTACCCTGAGGCATCCCAGTACTAGCAGCAGAACAGGGGGAGGGACAGGTGGTTTACAAGTTAGTATTCTGGAACAGCCAGGTATTAAGACTCTTTCGGAAGGTGAGATGGTGAGTCCCTGAGCGCAGGTGCAGGGGAAGGGCATTCCAAAGTCTAGCTTTGCTGCTGTAAGAGAAGGAACTAACTCCACTCCACATCCTTCGGATTTTAGAGATGGCGGCTAGACTCAAGTTCGCAGAGCGGAGGAGTTTCCTGGGATGATAGAAGGTGATAAGGGACCTGGTAATGGAAGGGCCTTTTCTTACAAGGGTCTTGTGGGCTATGCAGAGGAATTTAAACTTAATCCTCTCCAGGATGGGCAGTCAGTGTAGGGTCTTCAAACCTGGCTTAGCTGATTGAGTCCTAGGTAGGCCAAGCAGCAGCTGAGCAGCACAGTTCTGGATAACTTGGAGTTTCCTTATAGTGGATTTAGGTGCTCCCAGGTACAAGGAGTTACCGTAATCCAGGTGCAAGATGACCAGGGCCTGGACCAAAACTCTCCTGGTTCCCATAGAGAGGAGAGGGAGAACTTTCCTCAGCATTCTAAGTATACCATAGTAAGCTCCTGTCCCTTCCACTGTTTGCTGGTCACATTTGAGTGATTTATCAAGCCAGACACCCAAGCTTTTGATCTTAGACTTTGGGGTCGGGTGGGCCCCAGACAGGTTGGCCTGAGACATGAGTGTTGTATCCAGGTTGCCATCTTCTCCAGGCAGGATTCCAGATCAGAGGGAGAGTTGTGTGGATGGTTTAGGGATACTACCAACTAAGGGGTCAATTACGATGGCAGAAGGACCGCAACCGCCAGCCAAGCGGGCCTGTCCTTCCGCCATCAGAGCCTGATTTTCCCACCGCCGAATTAGGATGGCGGTGGGAATCCCAATCCGCCCGAGGCGGACGAAAAGACCGCCCCAAACTGGTCTGCCAGAAGCAATCAGTCTTATTGCTTGGCAGACGGACAAGGGGGCATGAAATGGTACCTAGCAGGCACCGCCTGCCAGAATACAATGCAGGTGTCAGCCAGCCTTTCCATGGCAGTGGGACCGCCATGGAAAGGTTGGCGGAGGCTGGATTTGGCAGCCCGTTATGGGCCCCCTCTGTGTTGGGTGAGGTGTTGCTGCACTGGGGGGTACCCCCTGCATTTCCCTGCACTGCATTGTAGGCACTGTTCGCAATGTTAAATCCCCTATATGCGCCCACCAGTATGGCGGGCGCATCCTAATTTCAGTGGTGGGACCACTGCATGTCTGGTGGGTGGTCCCATGGTGGACGACCCCCGGGTCTGCCCGCCATCGTAATGAACCCCTAAGTGTCATCCGCGTGTGTGACAATTTTGATCCCATATTACAGAACAAGATGAGCCAGCGGCCTCAAGTATACATTGAACAGGGTAGAACTCAGAGACGATCCCTGAGGAACTCCATAGCTGAGAGGTTGACACCTTGAGGTTGATTCTCCCGCAAAGACCTGGAATGTTCTACAGTTCAGGTAGGATTGAATCCAGGAAATAGCTCCACCTGACACACCGGCATTCCTGAGCCTGTCGAAAGAATAAAGAAGAGAATGTCAAAGTTAACTGTGTCAAAAGCGGCACTTAGGTCAAGGAGGATAATGGCTACTGCTCCTCCCTGGTCAATTATATTTTTCGATTATTCGGCTACGTCAATGAGTGTGGATTCAGTTCCATGTTGGGGACGGAAGCCAGTCTGAGACTAATGTAAAAGTTCATGAGTTTCTAAGAAGTCATAGAGAATAGAATTAACATACTTTTCCAAGATCTTACAGACCACAGACAGCAGAGATATGGGACTATAGTTACTCAAGATGTCAGGGTTTAGGTTTGGCTTTTTCAAAAGAGCTTTCAACATGGCATGTTTCTAAGTCGGTGGAACTTGGCCAGTGGTGATAGAGAGATTTATTATGTCCAGTATGACTGGAAGCACCACCTCTTTGACCTTACACAAGAAGGGAAACATTCTTTACAACACAGTGTTTACACCTCGCGACATTTTCGACGCAGCCATTACAACGCAAGTCATTACTACGACTTGCGCTGGATGGCGCTCTTGGTTAAGGAATAGTTTGATTTTCTATTCCAACACCTTCCCTACTGTTACGTGGGCTGGAGTTGGAATAGAAAATTAAATTAATCCTCAATCCAGCGCCCTCCAACGCAAGTCGTTGTAACGACTTGCGTTGTGAAAACTGCGTTGTGAAGTACCGCGATCAAAATGATCGCGTTGTACTGATGTACAGCCCACAAGAAGTAGTGGGAGACAACATTTTGATCATGTTTTGTCGATCTATAAGGTTAAAATCCCTTCAGCCCTAAGTTAGGCCTGTGAGGTGTTGGATAGTTCCTTTGAGGCAGTGGAGGGTTGAATCTTCCACCAGGTTTATGGCTTGAATACTCTGGCAGTCCCCCATATTCTTCACCTGAAATTTGGATTAATGTCAACCTTCACTCTGGTACAGGCTGCAGTTGTGACATGGGGAAATATGCTTTGGAGTCGGCCTCACTTGACGCAATTCTTAAATGTGAAATATTTGCTCTTCTAAAAGAAAAGATTTCCTTCTTTAGGCCTTTTATGTTGGTTAAAGAAACATTAGATTTCAATGCAGGCTCTTGTTTGCCTAAATCTCTTTGAAAGAGTCATAAAAAGACCTCATAATAAATAAGTCAGGCCAGAGATGTTGCTGTATCAAGTAAATGCGCGAAATCTGGTGGTACCAAAGAATAAACTTGGAAATAAACTGTAACCATATTTAACCTGGAGCTTCTGCATGAGGCCCAAAATGTGATCTTTTTGATGAAAAAGAATTTGCTTCCCTTATGTGTTATTGTTGGCATTTGAAACAAAGGCCCAAAGCACAGGAGACTGAGTGAATTATGTCTGTTGCATGTTCAAGATTTTAACTATGTAATAATATTTGCCTGTCCTGCCTTACATGTTGTACGTCGCCACTTTCAAAGACAGGTTTCTCCAACTAGTCTCTTGTGAGTTACAGGTAACTCTCCTGCTGCTTGTAAGTCGCTCTCCTGTGTGCAGCCCAGTGAAATAAATTAGAAGCGTTTGCTTTGTCGAAATAACATGTTTAAGTGGAGTGGTGTGGCTCACTGGTTAGAGGTGGCAGACCCGAAAGCAGAGAACGGCCCGGGGCCAGGGTTCAATCCCCGACGCGGCAGGGTAGTGGACCAGGGTCAGTGGACTCGATAATTCTCGCCTTGGTGCCTACTCTAACTAGGGATCACAATCGGCAACTCTCGGCATTAGCTTGCCTCATCTCCACAACGGCCCCCCACATACGCCGGGGATGCCTGGTTTCACCTTGGAGATACCCAGTAGGGACCATCTCACAGGGAAAGCCAAGACGGGTTCCGCAGTGGTCTATTGCGCAGAGATACTCCTTCGGGAGTCGATTTTAGCGCGTTAGAAACACACAATTAATTAATTATGCCAACATTTAAAGGCACACCTTTATTCTTTATTTCGGTTTGACAAACCATAAAAGAAGCAAACACACACACATCAAGAGTGTGTCATTTTAGACTAGAAGAGCATTTCAGAAGACAAATGTGCAAATGAGGAGTAAAAGCTCTCGAGTTGAAATATTTAAAATTACATTGACATCACGTAAGTAAACAATTCCTTACAATTCATGACTTTGGTCTCTCTAACATGATTGTGGGGCTAAAGTGCAAGCGCATCATCAAGATTTGTGTAAATCGATTTCGGAGATACTAGCCCACACAATGAGCAGAAGAGAGGTTTGCTCCTTATCTAAGAACAAGGTACTAACACTATTCACAATAATTAAAATAGGATGCAATGGCATGTATTTGAAACGAAAATGCATGTATTTTTAGAATTCATAGTTAAAATAAACTGTTTAATTTCCTTTTTAAAAAAAAGTTTTTTAAGCACTTTATTATGGCTAGACCTGTTTTACAGCCAGTTTGAACCATTGTTTAGAAACACTGTCTCAGGCTCATTTGGAGGGTTTCCCCTTGACTTTCTTGGGATCCGTGGACCTTTTGGCTTCCTTGGGTTTTTTGTCTTCCTTGGGTACTTCGACAACTTCAGGCTTCTCAGTTTTGTCTGGTGTTGGTTTGGGAAGATGACGCAGGATTGCATTACGGCGTACAGTCTTTGCATACGGGTTCAGTTTTACCATCATTCTCAAATTCTTAAGAGGATTCTTCTTAAGAACTCTGCATTTGATCTTTTTGTTTGGTGCACGCAAAGCCTTTTGGATCTCTTGGATTTTCAGGATCCTGCTAAGATCTGTATTAGTCATCTTGTTCATTGGTAGGTTGTAGCTTGACTTAAGCGTTGCTGGTTTACGCCACGTGCCATACAATTCATCCAGCTTGCGGAAGGCGCTCTCTGTCCAAATGCAGAAACGCCCAACGTGCCCACCAGGAGCTAGTCTAAGAAGATTCAGCTTGTTAACGTTAAGCAGAGTAATGCCTGGAATATTTCTGAAAGCCTTGATAATGCCATTGTCCTCGCTGTAAATGATACAGGGGCCTCTACGGTGAATGCGACGGCGGTTTCTCATCTTTCCCTTCCCAGCACGCATACGTTGGGATGCATAAACCTTCTTGATGTCATTCCAAGCTTTCAACTTCTTGAGAAGCAGTACGGCTTCCTTAGTCTTTTTGTAGCCTTCAATTTTGTCTTCAACCACCAAAGGGACCTCTGGAACCTCTTCGATTCTGTGGCCCTTTGACACTACCAGGGCAGGGAGAGCAGAAGCAGCCAACGCTGAGCAGATTGCATAATGTTTCTGTGTAATATTCATTCTATGATGCCATCGTCTCCATGTTTTGGTAGGGGCAAACATGCGACCTCCATGACACATGTTGCCGAAGACACCCTGGCCAGACCTGTGCGTACCACCGCCACGTACACGAGGTGTACGAGCAACAGCACGGCCTGTACCCCATGATTCAGCACTAGTTTGATGCCCTGCTAATTCACTGACAGCATAGGGTTGTCTATTGTTCTTCCGCAAGTTAGTGTGAACAAAGTTCACAATATCTGGGCGAATAGGAGCCTTGAACACAGCAGGCAAGGTGACATTTTTTCCTGATACCTATACAGTAGTGTAAAACAGTTACATTTCCAATATATATTTAAAGCTGATATTCAAGTGCTAAAAATAAAACTGTGTGGGGGAGACTGTTACTTCTATTATTAACTATGTGCTGGGGGGACTGCTTGTATGGCTGTCCTGTATTACCCATGTAAAGACATTCCACATTGACAAAGCATTTTTTATATTACCGATGGCAACCGGGCCTGTGGCAACCATGCCTGATGCACAGGGGTGATCACTGCTGGTAATCTTGCATATGGTGGGAACTAAGTAATCTTGTCTGATGTGGTCACTGCTGCATCTCTAATAATAATAGCTCTTGGTGATTTTCATTGAACACAAGTAGCTCTTAATACAGAAAATGTGGTGGCCCCTGTTCTAAGGCCATTGTTTATCAAATATAATATTAATTTAAAAGAGGCCTGCGAGTGTCCTAATGGAATGGTTTGTGGTACGTTTCTTTTTTTTAAAAAATGTTTCTTAAACCTGCATTAATGAATTAGGCTATGTGTATCTATAAAAAGGTTTTCAATGCTATATTCCCAATTGTATTTTGATGTTGTGTGTTTAGTGATGTATAAAGAATTGTGTTTCCTCCTAAGGTCAGAGATCTTTAATCTGTAACATCTGTCTAGGAGGTTAGAAAGTGTGCAATGTTTTTTGCCAATGAAGGGGCTGTGCTTTTGTAGGCATCATTTTCATTTTGTATGCCTAGTCTTGAGAATGCGCCTTGCTATAGTCTAGGATACTGTTTTTAATACTGTTAATGTTGCAAGCAGGGCACAAGTCCTAAAAAAAGAAGTGGGGGGACGCTGACTTCACAACAGGAAGTGACGTCACGAAAGGTGGCTTGCACCATCAGACTCATTGCCTCCCCTCGCTCACCCCTTAGCAAATAGAGCCCCAAAGAGGCTAAAGAGTGAATGTGTGGCTCAATTTGCTCCAGTTATCGAGCTCCCGGTAAAATAAGTGGGGGGACGCCGTCCACCCGCGTGGTACCCCGACTTGAGCCCTGGTTGCACGCATAGTGTTGCACATTGTACGTCGCCGAATCGTAAGCTTATTTCACAACATCCGATGTTTAATCATGTTTTATGCATATGGCTGCACAGGGGCCTTTGTTTACTCCAAGGACATTGTTTCAAATCCGTCTGATGAAACAGGTAGAGATAAGAATTGTTTTTATATTGCCAAAATCATGCACCTTTGAGTCAGATTGTAGGTTGAAAATGTCCATGTTGCGATTGTAGTGTTGTACATTGCACTTTGTCATCTTTTACGGCTATTTTATAATCATCTGATGATAATTAATTCTGCATGCCAAGGGTTGTATAATGCGCTCAGTTATAAAGTCATTGTTTCTATTCTCTTTAATGAAATAGGTGGTGAATAATTTACACTTCATCTTTGATTTCTTCTCGCGAACAAGCCGCACCCTTGCGGCAGATGGGACGTTAAAAATATTAATTTGCAGTAAACGCACATTTTGGAATTAAATACGCACAATGTCACTTTTTTGGAAATTGCAGCATTGCTTTAATAGTATAATTTATTTAGTCCTAAAGGGCACTGTTTTTGTCGTGTTAATGTTGGAAGTTGGGGAGGTTTTTTAATGTCCTTTGTAGTGTATGAATAAGTTGCATAACTATGATTGTATTTAGCATGTTTAATATATAACTGTTTTATTTACTAGTTTCATGAGGTGTTAGGTGGACCTCCATTGGAGTTCCATACCATATTAATAATACATTGAAATGTGTGCATATGTCTTCTTTCAGCATCCTCCTGAGCAAGCGAGGGAGACACTGGCCAGACCTCATGGACATGCAGGAGAGACATTGGGCGTTGGGAGGTGGAGCCACGGAGTCTGAGGGACCCAGTGGCAATGAGGGTGATGAGGCTGACCAGAAGACAACAACAACATCAGAATCTGAGGTCTCCGATTCGGGGCCAGCTTCTCATGCCGGCAGCCTAACCAACAGAGGCCATAACATCTGTTCCTGTGGCTGCCACCACCACTACCACCAGCCCTCACTCCTGTCCTCCCGGTACAATGCCAGTACCTAATAAGTAAACTGGTTGGGGTCTACTTCACCATGGCCACCTATCTGTCTGCCTCCCCCCTACCAGCGCTGGTGACAGCAGAGGCAATGCAAGTTCTACCGAAACTCTCTGTGGGGCAGACAGCATTGTTGCATGCCCTGCAGGGTGTCCGTTAGCAACTGACACAAGTGATAGCCATCCTAGATGTCGCGGAAGAGGTGTGGCATAGTGGCCAGGGTGCCTGACTCCAGAGCACACGGTTCACGGTTCGATCTCCGGTGCCGGCGGCAGGTTAGCTCAGCACCATGTGACTCTGGGCAATAGCTCGCTTAATCTTCTCAAGAGCCCCCAGCACCGGTACAGCTCTCCGGAAGTAGCTGTGTGCTTTACAAATGCTGGTGTTTAATTTAATTTCAAAGATGACATGCGCTCTGCCATGCCTGCCTTACAGAGAGGTTCTCTTTCTCCGAACACCTGTTGACCCCAGTGCTTCTGGCACACCTGCCTCTATTCCTCTTTTTCCCTCATTACAACCCCAACCCACACCACCACCTGTCCCCATCCGAAGCCCTGACACCATTCGCCAACTGTCAAGGCCCACCCCATTCAACATCCCACCCCAATTTCTCTTATTGGCACAATCCTTCCACTTCCCTCCACCATTACACTTGTCCTCAAAATACCTCATTTCCATAAACATTATCATACCCCTAGGAACTCACATACCTCAAAACATTGTCATAACCATTGCCATCCCACCTAAGAGCCCCTTGGGCCCTCTGCACTTAATAAAATCCTACAAACCCACCACATATCAAAGAGAAGGTGCGCGAACCTCCATCTGCTTCTAGAGGATGTACAGTCCCATTAGGAGGAGACCACAGTGTTGTGGCGATAACGTCAATGTATGGAGCATAATCAAGAGTGTGATAAAACCCAATTTTTACTACCCAACCCTGGACTTTACTTTGCTTGTTTCTTTTTGATAATTTTACCTACCCAGACAAAGTTGATTGTGTTGCCTCTTATTATTTATTGTTTGTAGAGAAAACTGTAATTCAGCCTTTAATGTATGTTGTCTACTTGGAGATTTCATTAGTTAGGTTCAATGTTATAATGTGTGCCATATGTGATTGTGTATTCCAATATGTTGCTCACTTCCATTTCCAGGTATTGTGATTTCCTACGCGTACATTGTGGGAGATGTAGCTCACTTCCCTTCCTGCGTGCTAAAAGTAAGTGGTGGTGATGTTGTGAAGCCCTAGGGTGTGTGGCATTTAGAGTGGTAGTGTATGTGACTATATTCTATGTTTAACTTAAAATTATTAAATGTAAGAATTCCTTGAGACGCTGGGGTTCACATATAGTCCATGCCTTAAGCTACGAATGCCTAAACCTAGATTAAGGACATGAGTGCCAAGTCTGGAATGTAGGTGTGTGTCCAGCCCTTGATACTAAGTGCCAGATTCAAAGACATTCATTGATTAATTCAGCATTCTGCCCATCATTTGTTGCCCCAGCATTTTTCGTCCTAAGTGTAGTTGGTATGCCCAGACGTGGGTCTCTTGCTCGCTGTGCTGCTGGATTCAAGCTATCCTGGCTGATGAGGGGTGATAGCCCAAAACCACTCCCAGGATGCTTGTTTCCGGTCCGTGGAGGACCCGCTTGGCAGTTTGGGCTGGACTGCTCCAATGAGGAGCAGGGTTAAGAATGATTTGCATATAGCTTAGTCCAAACTGGGGTGGCGGAGTGAGCTGAAGAATGATGGATATAACCCAGATCTCTTGACTGTGGTTGAATGTTTGATTCATTCAGCATTCAGTCCAACTGCGGCCCGTGAAGGGAGTTGCAGTGGGGCAGAAAGGCGGGGCGGGGGAGGGGCAGGGTGGGGGTGCTAAAAACCGGAATATGGATAATTGGAGGTAAGTAAACAATTTAATTAATAAAACAAATTTCGTAGCGCGCGCTGCATCGCATTTTGAAATGCATAACACGCTACGAAATTCATTTTATTAATTAAATTGTTTACTTACCTCTAATTATCCATATTCCGGTTTTTAGCACCCACCACTCTGCCCCTCCCCCGCCCCGCCTTTCTGTCCCACCACAACTCCCTCCACGGGCCGCGGCTGATTCAGTCCATCATTTGTTGCCGCAGCAGATTTAAAGACATGGAGTTGTGTGGCTCACTGGTTAGAAGCGGCTGGCCTGGAAGCAGAGAATGGCCCTGGACCAGGGTTCAATTCCCAACGCGGCAGGGTCTTGGACCAAGGTCAGCAGAATCAATAATTCTTGCCTCGGTGCCTACTCTAACCAGGGATCACACTCGGCAACTCTGGGCATTAGCTTGCCTCATCTCTACAACGGCCCCCCACATTCGCCGGGGATGCCTGGTTTCACCTTGGAGATACCCAGAAGGGACCATCTCACAGGGATAGCCAGGACGGGTTCCCCAGCGGTCTACAGCGCCACAACTCCTCAGGGCTATATTTACAACAAGGGGTGGTGAGGGACAGAGTCTCTGAATTAAGCAGAATACTCTCACCCAGTCAAGAGATCAGGGCTAGATCCAACACCGTTTTTTAGCTCACTGCACCATCCCAGTTTCAGAACCTGGCTGTATGCAAATTAGTCTGTTCCTGTCCCAGTGCATGATGGGAACAGGGCAAACCAAACTACAAAAGCCAATTCTTACACTGGGAAGGAAACAAGCTACCGGGGACCGGTTTCTGGCATTTCAGCCGTCTTCGGCCCGGTTTGCTTGAATCCTGATGGTGCAATGAGCAAGGGACTCACATCTGAGTATACCCTTCCACGCTTAGGGTGGACAAAAATATTTACAACAAGGGGTGGTGAGGGACAGAGTCTCTGAATTAAGCAGAATACTCTCACCCAGTCAAGAGATCAGGGCTAGATCCAACACCGTTTTTTAGCTCACTGCACCATCCCAGTTTCAGAACCTGGCTGTATGCAAATTAGTCTGTTCCTGTCCCAGTGCATGATGGGAACAGGGCAAACCAAACTACAAAAGCCAATTCTTACACTGGGAAGGAAACAAGCTACCGGGGACCGGTTTCTGGCATTTCAGCCGTCTTCGGCCCGGCTTGCTTGAATCCTGATGGTGCAATGAGCAAGGGACTCACATCTGAGTATACCCTTCCATGCTTAGGGTGGACAAAAATATTTACAACAAGGGGTGGTGAGGGACAGAGTCTCTTAATTACGCAGAATACTCTCACCCAGTCAAGAGATCAGGGCTAGATCCAACACCGTTTTTTAGCTCACTGCACCATCCCAGTTTCAGAACCTGGCTGTATGCAAATTAGTCTGTTCCTGTCCCAGTGCATGATGGGAACAGGGCAAACCAAACTACAAAAGCCAATTCTTACACTGGGAAGGAAACAAGCTACCGGGGACCGGTTTCTGGCATTTCAGCCGTCTTCGGCCCGGCTTGCTTGAATCCTGATGGTGCAATGAGCAAGGGACTCACATCTGAGTATACCCTTCCACGCTTAGGGTGGACAAAAATATTTACAACAAGGGGTGGTGAGGGACAGAGTCTCTGAATTAAGCAGAATACTCTCACCCAGTCAAGAGATCAGGGCTAGATCCAACACCGTTTTTTAGCTCACTGCACCATCCCAGTTTCAGAACCTGGCTGTATGCAAATTAGTCTGTTCCTGTCCCAGTGTATGATGGGAACAGGGCAAACCAAACTACAAAAGCCAATTCTTACACTGGGAAGGAAACAAGCTACCGGGGACCGGTTTCTGGCATTTCAGCAGTCTTCGGCCCGGCTTGCTTGAATCCTGATGGTGCAATGAGCAAGGGACTCACATCTGAGTATACCCTTCCACGCTTAGGGTGGACAAAAATATTTACAACAAGGGGTGGTGAGGGACAGAGTCTCTGAATTAAGCAGAATACTCTCACCCAGTCAAGAGATCAGGGCTAGATCCAACACCGTTTTTTAGCTCACTGCACCATCCCAGTTTCAGAACCTGGCTGTATGCAAATTAGTCTGTTCCTGTCCCAGTGCATGATGGGAACAGGGCAAACCAAACTACAAAAGCCAATTCTTACACTGGGAAGGAAACAAGCTACCGGGGACCGGTTTCTGGCATTTCAGCCGTCTTCGGCCCGGCTTGCTTGAATCCTGATGGTGCAATGAGCAAGGGACTCACATCTGAGTATACCCTTCCACGCTTAGGGTGGACAAAAATATTTACAACAAGGGGTGGTGAGGGACAGAGTCTCTGAATTAAGCAGAATACTCTCACCCAGTCAAGAGATCAGGGCTAGATCCAACACCGTTTTTTAGCTCACTGCACCATCCCAGTTTCAGAACCTGGCTGTATGCAAATTAGTCTGTTCCTGTCCCAGTGCATGATGGGAACAGGGCAAACCAAACTACAAAAGCCAATTCTTACACTGGGAAGGAAACAAGGTACCGGGGACCGGTTTCTGGCATTTCAGCCGTCTTCGGCCCGGCTTGCTTGAATCCTGATGGTGCAATGAGCAAGGGACTCACATCTGAGTATACCCTTCCACGCTTAGGGTGGACAAAAATATTTACAACAAGGGGTGGTGAGGGACAGAGTCTCTGAATTAAGCAGAATACTCTCACCCAGTCAAGACATCAGGGCTAGATCCAACACCCTTTTTTAGCTCACTGCACCATCCCAGTTTCAGAACCTGGCTGTATGCAAATTAGTCTGTTCCTGTCCCAGTGCATGATGGGAACAGGGCAAACCAAACTACAAAAGCCAATTCTTACACTGGGAAGGAAACAAGCTACCGGGGACTGGTTTCTGGCATTTCAGCCGTCTTCGGCCCGGCTTGCTTGAATCCTGATGGTGCAATGAGCAAGGGACTCACATCTGAGTATACCCTTCCACGCTTAGGGTGGACAAAAATATTTACAACAAGGGGTGGTGAGGGACAGAGTCTCTGAATTAAGCAGAATACTCTCACCCAGTCAAGAGATCAGGGCTAGATCCAACACCGTTTTTTAGCTCACTGCACCATCCCAGTTTCAGAACCTGGCTGTATGCAAATTAGTCTGTTCCTGTCCCAGTGCATGATGGGAACAGGGCAAACCAAACTACAAAAGCCAATTCTTACACTGGGAAGGAAACAAGCTACCGGGGACCGGTTTCTGGCATTTCAGCCGTCTTCGGCCCGGCTTGCTTGAATCCTGATGGTGCAATGAGCAAGGGACTCACATCTGAGTATACCCTTCCACGCTTAGGGTGGACAAAAATATTTACCACAAGGGGTGGTGAGGGACAGAGTCTCTGAATTAAGCAGAATACTCTCACCCAGTCAAGAGATCAGGGCTAGATCCAACACCGTTTTTTAGCTCACTGCACCATCCCAGTTTCAGAACCTGGCTGTATGCAAATTAGTCTGTTCCTGTCCCAGTGCATGATGGGAACAGGGCAAACCAAACTACAAAAGCCAATTCTTACACTGGGAAGGAAACAAGCTACCGGGACTGGTTTCTGGCATTTCAGCCGTCTTCGGCCCGGCTTGCTTGAATCCTGATGGTGCAATGAGCAAGGGACTCACATCTGAGTATACCCTTCCACGCTTAGGGTGGACAAAAATATTTACAACAAGGGGTGGTGAGGGACAGAGTCTCTGAATTAAGCAGAATACTCTCACCCAGTCAAGAGATCAGGGCTAGATCCAACACCGTTTTTTAGCTCACTGCACCATCCCAGTTTCAGAACCTGGCTGTATGCAAATTAGTCTGTTCCTGTCCCAGTGCATGATGGGAACAGGGCAAACCAAACTACAAAAGCCAATTCTTACACTGGGAAGGAAACAAGCTACCGGGGACCGGTTTCTGGCATTTCAGCCGTCTTCGGCCCCGCTTGCTTGAATCCTGATGGTGCAATGAGCAAGGGACTCACATCTGAGTATACCCTTCCACGCTTAGGGTGGACAAAAATATTTACAACAAGGGGTGGTGAGGGACAGAGTCTCTGAATTAAGCAGAATACTCTCACCCAGTCAAGAGATCAGGGCTAGATCCAACACCGTTTTTTAGCTCACTGCACCATCCCAGTTTCAGAACCTGGCTGTATGCAAATTAGTCTGTTCCTGTCCCAATGCATGATGGGAACAGGGCAAACCAAACTACAAAAGCCAATTCTTACACTGGGAAGAAAACACGCTACCGGGGACCGGTTTCTGGCATTTCAGCCGTCTTCGGCCCGGCTTGCTTGAATCCTGATGGTGCAATGAGCAAGGGACTCACATCTGAGTATACCCTTCCACGCTTAGGGTGGACAAAAATATTTACAACATGGGGTGGTGAGGGACAGAGTCTCTGAATTAAGCAGAATACTTTCACCCAGTCAAGAGATCAGGGCTAGATCCAACACCGTTTTTTAGCTCACTGCACCATCCCAGTTTCAGAACCTGGTTGTATGCAAATTAGTCTGTTCCTGTCCCAGTGCATGATGGGAACAGGGCAAACCAAACTACAAAAGCCAATTCTTACACTGGGAAGGAAACAAGCTACCGGGGACCGGTTTCTGGCATTTCAGCCGTCTTCGGCCCGGCTTGCTTGAATCCTGATGGTGCAATGAGCAACGCCTCAGGGCAGCAGTGCGCTTTCCAAGACCACATACATTACATTACATACATTACATTATCAGGGACTGGATAGCAGAAATATGTACTTGTGGTACATGGTTGCATCATATGATTGTCAAATGTGCGGTAAGTGGGATGAAGGTTTAGCCTCAGAATAGTTGTGTGATGTTAAACACTCTTATTTGAAACAGTCATTAGCATTTATTTATTTTGTAGAACATATAAAACAGCATAGTTATAGATTGTCAACATTATATAAATGTATGACCATGATGTGTTAAAAGAGACCTATCACGTACTAGAAAAATCAAGCAAGCAATGACAACTTCAAGGACGTGCTTAGATGGAAAACTGATCATGCCAAAGTCTTAATATCAATACTCAAATAAACCACACTGAATATCAGTCTCAGATCAAACTGTGTATTGATATTACAGAATAAGAACATTACACTAGTTTTCAGTCTCCAGCCAAACTGTTTATTGATATCACCCAATAACTAGATTACACTAGTTATCAGTCTCCAGCACAACAGTGGGTTCATTTTACCCACTAACTAGATTACACTTGTTATCAGGCACAGAAGTCAAGGTCCAAAGCAAAGCTCCAAGAGCTGCTGGTTATTTTTGGGGCTAGCATTAATATGAATTGTTGCTCACATTACACAACCATTGCTTAATTTGAGCTGGTGGCTGCAGGTGGGGCCCACTGGCACTCATGTTTGGGTTCCAGCACTCACTTTTCCCTATCAGACTTTCACCCAGAGCAAGAGAGAGAAACACAAAAGGAGGGAAGGAGGAGAAAGACTCGAAAAGAGTGACAAAGGGGGAAGGCATGGATGAAAAGGAATTTACACGAGTGAAATAAAGTGGCTAGGAGGGTACTGTGGGACTATAGTTATCTGTGGGAGACATCATGTTATCAATACATGCACCCATACATGCCACTTTAAGCTATAAGCTGAAGTTTCCGCTGGGTCAAGGAGGAGTTATTAAAGGCACAGTGAGTGCATATACTGCAGGGTGAGCTCTTTAAGGACCAATCAAGCAATATTTTCAAACCACAGATGAGTGTCTCTTTTTTAAATTGGGTGGCATTTATTTACCTTTTTTATATGTTCTAAATTACAATTTCTTTTTCTCATATTAAACACCTTTAAGCATCTGTTCAAATGTTCATGTGTGTGAACAAATATACAAATAGTGCTTCAGTATAATCCTTCCACCGTGGATGGGGGATGAGTGACTGTAAGATCTAGGAAAATGAAGGGCGCTCTACAGGAACTCAAGGTTGCAAGCCTCATCATTTGCTGGGTTCAAACTGCAGATCTTAGAGAAGGCAAGTGAGCTGATGGAGAATAAAGGAGGCAGGATTAGGAGTAGTAGTAGCAGGAAGCAAGCCACAAGAGCTGTGGGTAGGCTGGCTGAATTCTATCAGTATCATTAGTATAAAATAGTATCGGGTAGTTACGCGCTATATAAGTTCAATTTTTCATTTCATTTCATTTCATTATCAGGCCTGAGAGTGCCACCTCCTTGACCCAGGTTGGAAGGCCGGGGGAAGCAAGGCAGACTGGAACAGAAAATGGGGCTAAAGTCTGGGATTGGTATGTTTCGGTTAGTCTAGTGGTTATAGTAAGGGTTAAGAATAAGCATGAGATTGAGGTTTTTGTCAAAGTTCAGTTATGGTTGTATTTAGGATGAAGTTAAAGTGGAGGTTAAGCTTTGGGTTATGGCTAATGTCGGTTTCTGGCGTTTGTTAGGGTTAGGAACAGTCTTCACTTTTTCCTGCCACGTCGTGCGGTAGACGCTCGCAAGCCTCATCCGCCCGTTTTTAGTCCAGTTGGTGTTATGCGCACCAATTAGTCTATTGAGTGTATCGACCAAATGAGCCCACCTTGTGAGTCCACACCCAACCTTAGAAACGCACAGAGACTAGTGAACATGTGAAATTACTGAGTGCATTAATGTATGTGCCTTACAGAGTTGTGTTCAGCACCAGATCACAGCTTCCAAGCCCAGCATGGCCACCTGAGCCTTTCAGCCTTCCATGGTTGAAAATAGGATTAGCACACCAGTTACATGATAACAGTTCTGTGTCAAATGTGATAGCAGGTAGGCTCTCCATAAGAGTGTTGTGCACTGTGTAGATGCAGCTATTATAACAAATGTGTGACAATACTGTGACTTTAAAGCTGTCATTCATAGCACACAACAACCTCTCGCTCTAAGCTCTCCCTCCAAATAGATTCCATCCAAATGAGTGAACATGTACATGTCTACAAGCATGTTTCATTACGGGCAGCAACAGCATCTCGAGAGAGAACTTAACGTACTGTGTGCACAAATCTATTTTCCCAGCATTATCCCCATCTTTTAAGTTTAAAGAGTAAGATTATTTAAGATATATTAAGACACAGGGATATAATGCAATACAATAGGAAATAATCATGCAATCTACATTATGTATCTAGACAATATTTTTTTAGAAAGAGGGAGTTGTACATGGTCTGGAATGAGAAACATCTGGCTTGAATGTGAAGAAATATAATACAATCTATATATAAATCATTTTAATAATAATAATATATATTTGTTGAGATATTTTTAGTAGTAAAAAAGGGAAAAGTCAAGAAGGAAGAAGAACTTCTTGTTGAACCAGCATACGCACAAAGGAGCGTTTTGCACTATTATCTAAAAACTTTGCAACAGGAGACCATAAAATTAAACGCTTCACAGACAGAGATATAGGGTTTACATATCTTGTATCTAATCTGTGATAATGACAAACTGCATATGGCTGAGATACCCGCCACCCCCTCTCAACACAATCCCCAAGAATGGGAATACGGAAACATTTCTGAACTTTTGGAAGGCGAGGGAGTTACCCTCCCGGCCGTATTTATTAAAATATGAAACAAAATTAAAACATTAAAATAACAGTTTCATATCATGTACAATTTCATTTCCACATTACGATGTTTTGGCTGACCTTAACACATTTCTAATACAAAGGTTCTCCTAGCCGATACTAACATCCTACAAATGCATTTTCAAATTGAAATTGTACATCCTAACGTTAAGGGCCAACGGCAAGGTCGTAACCGGTGTCAGATCCCTGAACCAGAACTCCCCCCTCACTTGTGAGGGGCGGCCGCACAGAGGACTGCACCTCATGTGCACATACCAATTTCCCTTTTCTTGACGGGGGCCCCAATTAACTCGACGCCATCTTAGTGGTCGTCCGAGGACTCGTGTGAGGTGTCTAGAAGGTAGCGTAGACCCCCCTCCCCACCCCACACAACTTACCACATCTGCCGTCGCAGATGTCCTGGCCCCGGGAAATTCCCAGGAGGGGCCCGTAGCCCCTCCTATCCAGGGAGGGGCCTTGACCGCCTTCCCTTTCCTTTCGGCGTCCCATCCTTAGAAGGGACCGCCTCCCCGTTGAGGGGCCAATGGCCACCTCCCCCCGGGCGCTCCCATCCGTAATGGGTGACGCCCCCCCCTAGGGATCTTCCAATTACTGCTCACCGATCATGACCTTACCGCCCGACCAAATAATAAATACGACAAACTAAACTAGAGAGACTAATTACTAAAGAGGAAAAGACAAAAAGATATTCAAAGTATGAACTGTCTAAACATCACTGATTACCTCTGGTGCACATACCTTTATTCGATAAAGCATACTGTAAAGAATTATCCACTTTATTGCATACTGAATCACAACTTTATTCAGAACAACCTGTAAGAAAAAATGAATTACCACGTCAAATAACTTTATTTCAAAAACAACTTGCTGTCTTCAGGGGCTGGTGGGTGGGTCAAAATTGGCTCTTCGTTCCGTCTCGAGCTCACGTGCAGCGGGGAGGTGCAGCTTCAGAGCACAGGAACAAGAGGATGCTTCCTTGGCTTGTCGCTCCTTTATCCTTCCTCTGGCGGGCGTAAACCCACCTCCGCCCGCCTCCGGGGGCGTGGCTGGCGGCTTCAGTGTCTAGGACAACCCACTCTTGGGTGGGAAAAAGCGCGCCCCGGCTACACCGCTTTGGGCATACCAGCCGAGACTCGCCTCCCGCCCAAGATGGCTTCCCGGGGGGATCGGGGTACTCCACCATACGTTCGGGGGGACCGAGTGGTCGCCCCTTTCCATATGGCTGAGATACCCGCCACCCCCTCTCAACACAATCCCCAAGAATGGGAATACGGAAACATTTCTGAACTTTTGGAAGGCGGGAGGGAGTTACCCTCCCGGCCGTATTTATTAAAATATGAAACAAAATTAAAACATTAAAATAACAGTTTCATATCATGTACAATTTCATTTCCACATTACGATGTTTTGGCTGACCTTAACACATTTCTAATACAAAGGTTCTCCTAGCCGATACTAACATCCTACAAATGCATTTTCAAATTGAAATTGTACATCCTAACGTTATGGGCCAACGGCAAGGTCGTAACCGGTGTCAGATCCCTAAACCAGAACTCCCCCCTCACTTGTGAGGGGCGGCCGCACAGAGGACTGCACCTCATGTGCACATACCAATTTCCCTTTTCTTGACGGGGGCCCCAATTAACTCAACGCCATCTTAGTGGTCGTCCGAGAACTCGTGTGAGGTGTCTAGAAGGTAGCGTAGACCCCCCTCCCCACCCCACACAACTTACCACATCTGCCGTCGCAGATGTCCTGGCCCCGGGAAATTCCCAGGAGGGGCCCGTAGCCCCTCCTATCCAGGGAGGGGCCTTGACCGCCTTCCCTTTCCTTTCGGCGTCCCATCCTTAGAAGGGACCGCCTCCCCGTTGAGGGGCCAATGGGCACCTCCCCCCGGGCGCTCCCATCCGTAATGGGTGACGCCCCCCCCTAGGGATCTTCCAATTACTGCTCACCGATCATGACCTTACCGCCACAGGCCGGATAGTTGACCGGCTATCCGGACCCCCCACAAAACTCCTACCTAAAGGTCATGCTGTAAACTCTTTAACCAAGCTACGAGGTCTCCTATGAGTAAAGAATTCCCCACCCGGGACAAATGGACCCCATCTTCTAGATACATATGGTCCCCCCTGATACACCCATGAGGAATCGAATGCAATGTACTTGTACGGAACAGTCTACCAAGCTTGTTATTTACCTTCTTCACAGAATGATTTATAGCAGACACTGAATTAGCCCCCCGCCACACTTTTCGTGGAATCATATGGGACCATGCAATCGTGCACCCTGGAACCCTTCTCGCCAACCAACTTACTGTGGATAGTATCGCCTCGAGAAGTAGTCATCTACCAGTGGTCACCAAATCATTGCCCCCAAGATGCACTATGATTATAGATGGCGGTGACCTTGTCCGCCCTAACAAACCCTCGAAAAAAGGTTGAAACTGGTCAATACAGAGCCCGCCCCTTCCATAGAAGGTCACCATGTACCCGTATTCCCCAGCCATGTGAATCATGTCACCTGCTTTGAATACGTCCGCGGCACGCCTCACGTATGAGTGGCCCACGACCCACACCACTTTTTCCTCAGCCGGTGATCTTTGACCGCTGGTTCCCAGGTGTCGGGTCGACTGCACAGTCCGCCCCGCCTCGTAAGCTTGCGAAACCGTAAACCAAACAAAAACAAGAAGCGTGAGTACATGATATCAGCTTCACAACATGTGCAACCGCACATACCTTTTGTAACAATTCGAGGACCAACGCCCCAACTGTTTCACCTTTTCCACACTCAGACCCATGGCTGTAGCCTCTGTAGCAGCCCCTATCCGGAAGGAATGGGTCCCAAACTCGCCCGGGTTCAAGCCCGCGGCCGAAATTGCCATTGCAAGCACCCGCTGGAACTGAAACCTCGTCAGTGGGGTGGCATCAGCGTGTCTCAACAAGGTCCCCCCCCATGATGCCGCCCTCTGCGCCAAATATTCCTCAACGCATACGACGGGGCACATGGGAGATCCGGGAATCCGATGGACTACTACGCTGTCCCCGATCGCACCCTGATCGGTCTTGGACCTGGCAAACGAGACAATCATCGTCTCCCCCTTAACTTGAATGTGCTCTCGGCACAGTCCCCCCCCCGTATCCTGCTTGTTCTTTGCCACCAGTTCGCTTACCCGCATAGCCCCATGGAATGCTAATGCAAAAGCGGCCCGGAATAACACTGTTTCTGACTGGGATGAACATGTCGCAGGGAGTACGGACAGTAACAGGGCCAACCTTTCCAGACCTATCGGGTGCCTTTCATCTACTCTGCGACCCTCAAGGCGTTGCCACCCACGCAGCGCTTTCTGTACCACGAAAGACGCTGTAGGGTCCTGGATACCATGAGCCCGTGCCATGAAGGAAATGGCGGCCCGATGCCTCTGGGCCGTGGCTACCGATTTGCCTGCCTGATGTAATGACAGCAAAAACTTTACGACAAACTCTTCCTGGCCCCAAAGCTCCCCCCTAGCAGAACCCAAAAAGGACCAATAGGAACGGAACGCCCCTTCATATGCCTTCCTTGTCCTGGGTGCTAAACTCTCTCCCACGAGGTTTTGTAGTTCGGGGCACCGAGAGACCAGAGAGCTTCGGGAAATGGTGCCGCCACCGGGTCCGCTGTGGGCAGAAAACCCCAGAAGGCCTGCATACGGAAACGAGAAAGCGCATCAGCAGCCTGGTTCAGCACCCCTGGCACATGTCTCGCCCTGAAGAGCACGTTTAATTGCATACATAGTAAAACAATTTCCTTGAGCAATCTCAGAATCCATTTGCATCGTGCTGCCTGACTATTGATACACTCAACCACGGTCATGTTATCAGACCAGAACACCACAGAGTGATCCCGAAAACCCTCAGGCCATGTTTTCAAGGCCACCAGAATAGGGAACAGTTCGAGAAAAGCAATGTTACTTGTAAGCCCACACTCGTGCCACCATGACGGCCACGTTCGAGCTGACCAGTGATTACCAAATATGGCGCCAAAGCCTATACTCCCCGCCGAATCTGTCCACAGCCCCAACTCCTCGGAGGACACCGCCGGCTTGTTCCAGACAACCCGACCATTGAAATCCGCCAGGAATGCCAGCCAAATGCGCATGTCCTGGCGAATCTCTGCCGAGAGCCTCGTGCGGTGGTGCCCCTCTTTAAGACCGACCATGGCTTGTGCAATCGAGCGGGAAAAAGGGCGGGCCATTGGCATTACTCTAAGGGCAAAATTCAACTGACCCACAGTCTGCTGCAATTGATGCAAATTCACCTTAGTCTCGCTAATACATGTTTCAAGCGAGGCCCTGAATTTCCTCACCTTTTCTTTGGGCAACCGGAAGCAACCCTCTTCGGAATCGAGCTCTATTCCAAGAAACTCGAGCGAAGTTGATGGCCCCACAGTCTTACCTGGCGCCAATGGCACACCAAACTGACTCATCAGACCACAAAATTCTTTTAAAGCCTGTGCACATTCTGGGTGCCCGGCTGCCCCCAGGAACAGTAAATCGTCAAGATAATGCATAACATGCTGAAACCCCGTCATTCTTGTGAATGCCCATTGCAGAAAACAACTGAATTTCTCAAAATAAGCACAAGATATGGAGCATCCCATTGGCATACATTTATCCATGTAATAGCGCCCTTGAAACATAAAACCAAGGAGACGCTGATCGTCTGGGTGTACCGGGAGCAACCGGAACGCTGACTCGATGTCTGATTTGGCCATCAGCGCTCCGGGCCCCAGGCGATTCAACATGGCGACGGCATCATCGAAAGATGCGTACCGCACCGAACATACCTCCGGGTCTATCGCATCGTTCACCGAAAGACCTCTCGGAGCTGACAAGTTATGTATCAATCTAAACTCACCCGGGTCCTTCTTGGGGACCACTCCCAAGGGTGAACAAACAAAATTAGCTACTGGTGGCATGTCGAATGGTCCGGCAACCCGACCCCGGGTCACCTCCTTCCCAATCTTTGCTTGTACCACTGCCGTGTTCTGCAGGACCGACAGTTGGTTCCTACAATGTGCTTTACCCTGAAAATTCCCTACTGGGATGCGGAAACCATACGAAAAACCGTCTCGCAACACCCCAGCGGAGACATGATCCGGGTATTCATTGAGCCAAGGAATCATTGCCATGGTATCAACCGGGGTAGGTAAAGGCGCCCCTCGGACTATTTCAGACCTGTTTGGCGCTTCCCCTACTTCCGTTATCACCCGTTTTGGCTCTGCATATGGTCTCGGGATGCGAGGACTGTCCACACCCCCCACAGTCGTGCCTAAACTTGCATGACCCCTGGGGCCTTGTACACTTTCCCCTGTTAAAATTCCAGCAGATCCCTTTTTTACCTGTATTGCCATTCGACCTTGAGTGATGCTCGTTACTTGAACCCGCCCGAAAGGGCGCCCCAGATGAATGGCGGGAAAACTCGCCCCCGTTTCCCCCCAACAATGGCGCCTTTGTCATGCCTGATTTCTCCATTTTTTGCCAGGAAATGGAGTCGTAACAATCCCACGTCAGAGATGTGTCGAACTCCTTGGCCTTACGAAAAATATTATCATAAAACCACTGATTGCCCTCATATGTCTGAGAAAACTCCATAATACGTGTCTGGTACACTGGTAACTCAGCCAACAGTTCAGGCCTCCGTTCCCCCATAATCGAACTGAAAATGCCAAATGCTCTGCCCCAGTTACCTATCGTCTCATCGACTCTAAAAGCGGCCATCTTGGCGCGCCAAACACTCGGGTGCATAAACTCTTTTTGAACTTTCACGTGCTCGATCTCGTAGTGATCAGTTAGTAAAGAAAACATGTTTACATATTTCTCAGCCCATATCCTCTCCTTGATTTCCATCGGAATATGCTGAGCCACTTTCTCCCTTCTCGAGGGTACTGACCCCTCCCCCGCAATCGGCAGTAGCTGCTTACCTGAACCAGAAGCTGTAACCGTAGTCGCTGCCGAACTCATGCCCGCTGCGGGTTGACCCACTGGAGCCTGCGGGGGAACAAAAGGACATGGAGCCTTTGCAGCCTCTCTTGATTGCCGCAACTGCCTCATTACTGCCCTGGCGTCATCTGCCGTAGCCCCCTCACTCTCTTTCCCCAACCACGCTGCCAGCTGTGCAGCCAACTCGGGAGGCATATCCTCCCCGTTCACAGGGGTGACTACAACGGGAATTGGTTGCCCCTCCTTCGGGACCGGGATCGGCGCCTCAGTCGGTGTATCAGGGTGCACCGGCGGTGCCTCGGGAACCGGGGCCTCTTCCCCAGTTGCTCCCTTCTTGGCCCTTCTACCTCTCCCATTAGGGACTACTCCCGGCAATGCTGGTCCGACGACTCGCTTAGGGCCCCCTACACCGTTCATTGCCGCCATCTGCTTCTTCATCTCGGCCATGTCTTTTACGAGCATGCGGAGCATCTGATCGGTTCCGACCCGCTTTCCAGCCTTCTTGCCCGGCATTGTCCAACGATGATTCTCTGAAAGAACAAAGACAAGAATTAAACGCTCAAAATTGGCTCTTCGTTCCGTCTCGAGCTCACGTGCAGCGGGGAGGTGCAGCTTCAGAGCACAGGAACAAGAGGATGCTTCCTTGGCTTGTCGCTCCTTTATCCTTCCTCTGGCGGTCGTAAACCCGCCTCCGCCCGCCTCCGGGGGCGTGGCTGGCGGCTTCAGTGTCTAGGACAACCCACTCTTGGGCGGGAAAAAGCGCGCCCCGGCTACACCGCTTTGGGCATACCAGCCGAGACTCGCCTCCCGCCCAAGATGGCTTCCCGGGGGGATCGGGGTACTCCACCATACGTTCGGGGGGACCGAGTGGTCGCCCCTTTCCATACTGTCAAGCTTCCAAACATAATTTAGATAAGTCCTTCCAATGTTTGGTGAGCTGCTGAAAGGCACCTGTTAACAGTATATCTAAAATATGTTCGTTAAGTGAGTGCGTGCTCCAATCACCTGACAAACTCCCCAAAAAGATGTTAACAAATGAAAAAGGAACTGTAGTGAGAAAAAATAAATTAATCTGGGACCAGATTTGTTTCTAAACGTGATGCACAAAGAGACAAGTGAAAAGTTAGTGTTTTAAATCAGCATGCGCTAAAGGTGATGTCCAGCATGTAGCAGAGAATCAGAGTGCATTTTGTGTAATACAACAGGGGTTGGTAAGAGTCTATCTATACTACTATTATCAAGAGAGAGCTGAAACCTTTGAGGCAGGTAAACTCAATAAGTACCGCACCAATCGCAACACGCAATACAGCATTGCAAAGGGGAGTTGCAGCAGATGGACATAGGCTATATAGGCGTCCACCATATATATTAGAATGTCAAAGAACTTTATGGGTAAAGTAGTCCCTTGTGGGTGTTGGCGTGGGCGTGTCGGGCGTGGTCGTGGGCGTGTCAAAATGCACACGTTTTACTTTCTGGTCGTAACTGTTGTAAGAGGGGTGTGGCCGTAGGCGTGTCAAACTACACACTCACAGGGCCGTGGGCCTGTCGGGGCGTGGTTGAAGCCATGTGAAAGTACACACATTATACTTTGTTGACGTAAACGTGTGCCGAAACGTTATCAGAGGTGCATCGGTGTGGGCAGGTCAAAATACACACTGAGAGGGGCGTACCACAACAGCGTTAGCACAGGTGCGTGACCCAAATTTTATAATACAAAAATGCACGCATCATTCTGTAGCGCGCCTTTCCATTCGCAACTTCAAATAACTTCTCACCACATCTGTATACAAGACACAAGGTGCGGCGCATTCACGCAAACATACAATGCCATTCAGGCGGGGTTCATAACATATGTTGCGAAGCCTGCATTGTGGCCATAACCGTTAGCGATATCAACAGGGGAGAAAACACATTGACAATACAAAGGGGCAAGGCGGACGAAAACAATGTCCCTTGCACATTCACGCAATGCCTTGCACTTCTAATGACGACACATATAGTGCGCTGATTACTTTGTGCTCACAGACCTTTGTGGGCGTCACCTTACTCACAGGGGGATGCGCTACAATTACGATGAAAAAGGGGCGCGGCTTTCACCGAAGCGGTTCACTTCACTTATCAAACCTACCTCGACCAACAAGCTGCGCCACATTAAATAAACCTTCGCTTACAAACTAAAATACTTTCATAAGTAAAATACATTTTGCCCATGGACTTACATTACCATTCGGACAAGCGGCTGCATGAAGACAAAGAATAAAGGGGCGCAGAGGTGCAACATTTATTCATTTATTTGATAACTTTATTTCAGTCATAGACCATAAAAGTGCAAATAAAATACATACAAGCAGAACATTAAAATCCATTGATAAAAACAATTAAAAAAGTTATGAAACAGTAAGTTATCAAAAAAAAGAGAGCTATTGCCCGAGTTAATTCCTTAAAACAAAATTAGTCCTTCTGCGCCAGAAACCATGTAAGAAGCGGGAAACCGCAAAAACAATAGGATGGAAAGCGTCATATGTTAAAATTCTGCAAGCCTGTGCAAATTGTTTAAGTCCCAGGTTTCTGCACAGCGGTGTCAACCAGTATTTCCGTATTTTTCTATATGCCGGGCAGAAGAACAAAACATGTGCAATATCTTCTATGCTATTGTTGCAAGCTGGGAAGGTTCCCTCCTCTGAGTCGGCCCATTTAGAAGTCAGTGCCCTAATGGGCAGGCAGCCATGTCTTAGTTGGGTGTATAATTTTCTTGCAAGGGGAGGCTGCACCAAATCTACAAATTCCTCCCTCTTTGGTGCAATTTTCACCTGCAAAAATTCAGTGGACAGCCTACCCACAGTTGTCGAACAATGTAACACACTAATGCTGTAATGTCTCAGAGAGGCCAGCAACTCCGTTCTCTGCACCCTTGGGCAACTCTCTTCGGGGGACTCCCACAGTTGAGGCAAGCCAATTTGGTAGGAGAGGGCCTTGATGTGAGATAACCAGGGTATATTTTTGTTCTTTATCTGCCCCCAAACTGCAGAAAATTCTGCTCTAAAATCTACAAGCTCCGGTACGGACCAGAGCCTTCTCCAATAGAGCAGAGGTTGCGTGGCTATCAATTCTTTAATGGACTCTAGGCCCAGGTCTAGCCGCAACGATATGAGAGGGGTGCTTTGGGGTAGCCCCACCAGATTTCTCATAAAGGACTGCTCAACCTTTAGTAAGCTCAGTGCATTCTTAAGTCCCCAAAGTTCTGCACCATACATAGCTGCTGGCCTTTCCTGGGTTCTATAGATCTCAAGAACAGGGGCAGGTGGTTTAAATTGTGATGTTTTGTGGAATTTGCCAATACCCCCTATAATCTGTGTGAGTCTCAGGGCGGAGCTAGATACCTGGGAACCCCAATCAAAGTCTTCGGTCAACTTGACTCCAAGATAAACAAAGGTTTTCGCCCGTTCAAGCGGGGTGCCATTCAGTACAGGGTTCGGGCGGGTATGCCTCGGGGGATTGAAGATCATAAACTTGGTTTTCTCCCAGTTTATCTCCAATCCCAGCGAGGCAAAAAAGGTTGCAAACCCGTCCAAAACCCGCTGGATGCCCGTTGATGTTCGGGACAACGTTATATTGGAAACAGTGGTCCCAACCAAAATTTTTATCAACAGACAAATCTGTACACAAATGAATTCGTTTGGTGAGCTTCCTAAGTCAAACGCTCTGTTGAATCAATCAAGATTACCACTCGGGTAACCTATACACAACATAGTTCTTATACAATAACCTGACACAAACCAAGGATTTATTTTGAAAAAACGAAGGAGTTTTAATGATTTACTCCATTTCACTTAGCTGTTTTTATATACATTTATACAGTTATATACAATTGCAAACTAACGGTAAAAAAGAAGAGCAACGCAGCTTCTAAAGTAGTGCAAGAAAATGAAAGAAAAGAACGTGATTTTGGTGAAGAAAGGGTGTAAGCCTCAAAAAGAGTAGTGACACGTGAAAAAAGGGGGTTTTTTACAAATACAGCTATACTTGGTATTCAGCTGGTCTCACAGAAAAAGCCACAATTAGTTGCTATTATATTTATATACATTTATACAGTCAAGTAATGACATGTATAATGGTTTTCAAAGGTGGTCCTATCTGTACATAAAAAGAAAGGCGTCGACGTTTCGACCCGTCTTTTGGTACATGGGCAAGTTGGAGCCTCGACCTGCGGGTCTTCCTCAGGACGAAGATTGCACACACGTTTTTTACCGTAGACAATTCACAGAATTGGCCTAAAATAAAAATTATAAAGTGGTGGTCAGGTTGTTATGTTAACAGAAGTGGGTAGATGACCTTATCCCACATTCTATTTTTTGCTTTTTTGCTTACCCACTAGAGGTTAATGGGCTGCCAGCGTCCTCCAATATTGGGATAGACGGGTAGTCCGATGGATCAGAATGGGACACCTGTAATTAATAAGGTATCGTAGGTATTCTAAAACTTGTTCAATTCATTTATGTAATTACTTTGGAGTTCAAAATTCCAAGAAAATGGGCTTACCATTAACTAGATGGTACATCGTCTGTATGGGTATTCAGGCGTTTAAGGTCAAGGACACTCAATGAATGTGTTTGGCCGAAATGGACCACCTGTAATAAATAAGGCAGGTACATTCAGCTTCCCTGAGCCATTTTTTGATAACGGTCCACTGTGGCTGATGGCATCATATTAAAGAAATTGGGCTTACCCTGGACTGGATGGTGTGGCGTCCGTATTGGGTATTCTGGATTGGGTGACCACCACTCGCGCAAAAGCGCCCAAACACTACATAGGAGACAGCAAATTGGAGGGGAACAATGAATCCCAGGGACCCTAATGTAAAATTGAATTAAATGTGGACATAAATGCACCACGTTACGATTTTCATACCTTTTAAGGGGCCGTGTATCACGAATGTCACCCAGGCAGACTCTGCACGTTATTCTTCAATTTCCTCCGCAGTGTAGCGATAATAATCGCGCTGCAAAGACAAATTGGTTCAATTAAATGTAGCTTAAGACCTCTCATACGGGTCTAAAGAGATTTCCTAATTCCTTTCACTGCGTTTGGAGTATAGTTCCTACCTTTTGCTATTCCGCGTTGGCAGCCTTCAAACGCCGGGCTGCCATGTTGAGGTCAGGCGAGGACGCGCTAGCGTCACTCGCGTGTATTGTAGCCTTCCGGTAGACAGAGACAAGAGACTACTCGGAAAAGGTCGGCAAAAAAAGGGGGCCGATAATTTCGTATTTTTAATATTACAAGGGGGATGTTATTACTAGCACCGGCAATTCGGACTAACCAAAATAAAAATAAAATTAATAATATTAATAATAACAGTCTCCCATGGTCCAGGTATACAGCAGGGTTGTTTATGGATTAGATAAACCGACATTAAAATACGGCCATGTTTCAGTAGAGGTAATATTTATGGCAATTGCTGTCCCTACCGGGTGAAAAAGTATATAATTCAACCAGGTGAAAAAGTATATAATTCAACCAGGGCACAAGCTTTTTTTGCGGGGATGACAAAACATTGGTCACATACAGTAACCAAAAAATATTAGCCATTGTTCATAATGGACACTTGTCTGTTTATCTCCTCATATTCATTGAGGCCCCGTCTGATTGTGTCAAAAAGACAACAGCAAGGAGTCATCCGCGAACATCAAAGCGGGCACCCGGCCAGTAGCCAACCACGGGGCATCACTATCCCTAAACCCACTTAATTCATTCACCAAGCAGTTAATATAAAGTTTAAAGAGTGTAGGGGCAAAGGGCGCAACCCTGGCATACACCCCTGGTTACGGGGAAATGGGCCGATAGTTCTATGTTCCTCCCACACCTCACCTGGGCATAGTTGACCACCAGATTCGCGCTCCAACCGCTACAGGGGGAAATTACCGAAGACTGACAAAAAGACGATCAGACAGACTTCACTATTTGCTTTCACTCCGGCACTCACACGGGGACTCTAAACAGCTCTCTTAAACACGGGATCACGCTCTAAAATATCAAAATATACACCTTCACAAACAACAAAAGGGGCGCCCTGTGACACAAACTAAAACTGAAAATACGCCACACATACCAAGCCACATATGAAAATACATGATAACAACACTGCATGCAGGAGATACAAGAAATACACAATACTAACATTAAACTAATTGAAGGGGCAATCTTACATTCACGTCTAACTGTACGCACTTGCTCATTACATAAGCAACACACTACATAACACAGAAAATTAACAACTTTTTCGGCTGAGGACGCATACACAACAAAGGATATGCTAATGCGACACAGCTAAACATGCACATATAAAGTTTGGTACTTCGAACAGTGCATGCACAAGCGAACAAAGCCATTCAACAAACATTACTACACCATCCTTAGCCTACAGGAAAATGTCTAACAGCACGTGCTACCTTGAAATTCAAATACACACATTAACAGCAAAATAAGATTGAGTGACCACTTAACGACATACGCAGTATCTTTCACATTTGTAACTTAAACTGTACTGCAAGAAAAATTGCAAAATGGGGAAAAGGAAGACACACCTTTCAAGGACAACATCTAAAACACGGGCACAGAGGAATAAATGCATACACAAAACACAGGAAACACATGGACAAATGTTAACAAACATTGCAGGTCCATCAACCTCTGCTGTTTCCAATCAACAATTTACGCAGCGTTCAGAACGGGTTGCTCAAAGGAGTGCACACGCCACAATATCCAATACTATAAGCACTAACAACATTACGAACCACATTCCTCATAATTTAAGTCATACTCACCAGCACAACACACACAACATACCTCAAACACAAACTTTACAACACACAACACTGCTACCACAAACACAACTTACACTACTAGCTTTACTACAAAGACCGCACACTGTACACACTCTCAGATCTGAATTCCACTACAACCCACTTACTGACTACATCAACAATCCACATGAACAATGTCTGTAACAAGTGCTACGCACTTAAATGGAAAGCTGAACCTCAAGGCCTTTGCTGCTCCTCAGGAAAGGTAGTTCTGAACAACATTACAGATCCACCTATACTAATTCGACAACTACTTGATGGCAATCAGCCACTTTCAATACATTTCTTATCAAACACACGCCGTTACAATACTCTATTGCAAATGACATCCTTTAGGACAAATGAAGTAAGGGAAGGAAATGTCATGCCTACTTTTAAAATACATGGCCAGTTATACCACTTAATTGGCAGTCTGCTTCCACAAGAAGGCAAGCCTCCACAGTTTCTACAAATATATTTCCTATCGCAACAACAAATAGAGGCACGGTCACACATGCTGCCAAATCTAAACAGACAGAATATTCAAGAACTACAAGACACATTGCACAATAATAGCACCTACATTCAGTCACTCAAATACAACTATGAGATGAATTTACATGAAGATGAGTTTTCAATTATTATACACGCAGATCAACGTCCTGCAAATACACATCCTGGAAGATATAATGCACCAACTACGGATGAGGTTGCTGTTCTTTTAGTCAACGAAAACAAAGGCCCACAAGACATTATTTTACATACCCGGACGGACAATTACGCAAAATGTCTGAATTGCATAGATCATATGATCGTTTACAATACCCCATTCTATTCACTAGAGGGGAAGATGGTTATTGTCTCAATATACCACAAGCACACTGTGCTACTAACAAAACGGTAACATGCAAGCAGTACTATGCCCATACTCTTATGGTTAGATCCGCAAGTTTCAATACCTTGCATTAGTTCCGCAATCTCTTTAATCAATACATTGTGGATATGATGGCTAAAGTGATCACCAAAAGACTCGACTTTATCCGGTTCAATCAAACCCAACTACGCGCAGACAACTACATAAATTTAAAAGATGCCCTTAATCAAGATCAAAAAGTTCATGCTTTAGATATTGGACAACACGTTATTTTACCCGCTACCTTCACAGGATCACCAAGGTACATGCATGAAAAAACACAAGATGCTATGACATACGTCAGACACTAAAGGTGAAAGCACTCATGAAAATTATAACACAAAAAGCTATATTTGGATCTGCTAAAGCTTTCATATTTACGATAGAATGGCAAAAAAGAGGACTGCCTCACGTGCACATCTTATTGTGGCTTGAACCGAAAATACAGCCAGACGAGGTTGATCTCATTATATCCGCTGAGCTGCCTAATCCTATCAACTATCAACAACTTTTTACAATCGTTAAAAAAAAACATGTTACATGGGCCATGTGGTGAACACAACATTCTTTCTCCAAGTATGAAAAATGGGATTTGTACTAAAAAATACCCACGCCCTCTCACAAATGAAATGGAAACTAACTAAATAACTAAATGGTTATCCAATTTACCATAGAAGGAGCCCCGAACATGGTGGACATACAGTTACAATGACTGTTAGAGGACAAGAATTTACTGTCAATAATGAGTGGGTGGTTCCATATTCACTTGTACTATCTCGCACTTTTAATGCTCACATTAATATTGAATACTGCCGATCAGTTAAAGCTATAAAATATATTTTCAAATATATTAACAAAGGATCGGATGAAGCAACTACTACTATTGGAAAAAAACCACAATGAGATCAAAACATATCTAAATGGACGGTATATTAGCACATCGGAGGCAGTGTGGCGCATTCTAGAGTTTCACATTCATGAAAGGCAGACCCGAGAGCAGAGGACGGCCCGGGACCAGGGTTCGATTCCCGGCGCGGCAGGTTTCTGGACCAGGGTCAGCGGACTCGATAATTCTCTCGCCTCGGTGCCCACTTTGATCAGCGATCACACTCGGCAACTCTGGGCATTAGCTTGCCTCATCTTCACTAACGGCCCCACCAGACCGCCGGGGATGCCTGGTCTCACCCTGGAGATACCCATTAAGGGACCATCTCTCAGGGAAGCCAGGAAGGGTTTCGCAGCGGTCGAAGCGCCTTGGGACCCTACGGGTAAGTAGTGCGCTATATAAATGCCTATACATTTACATATACATTATACATTTACTGTCACACATCTATCTGTTCATCTACCAAATGGACAAAGAATATACTTTCATGAAAAAACATGAAACACTTAGCACAAAACCCAACACCGACAACACTTACTGCATTCTTCAAATTGTGTGACACTGACCCTTTTGCTAAAACCTTGCTTTATCAAGAAGTACCGCAATACTATACGTGGTCTAATTCAACGTTTACACGTAGGAAACGTGGCCAGGAGGTATTAGGATACCTAAGGGTAAAGAAAGACTCAGCTCTTGGTAGAATGTACACTATTCACCCAAACCAATCGGAATGCTTCCACTTACGCATTCTTTTACAACATGTTCGGGGGCCTACCGGGTTTAACTGTCTTTTAACCGTTAATGAACAATTAATGCCAACCTATCAAGCTGCGTGTAAAATACTCAGACTCATTGAAGACGACGAACATTGGAAACATACATTAGGTGATGCTGCTCTTTCCGAATCTCCAACAAGGCTACGTCAGTTGTTTGTTACTATTCTGTTGCTTTGTAACCCATCTGATCCGATGACTTTATGGGACGAATACAAACATAATTTATGTGAAGATATACTACACAGGACGCGTAAAAAAACACATGATAACTCTATGGCAATTACGAATTACATTTTGAACCGGGGACTAATAGAAATCGAAGACTCACTCTATGTACTAAGTGAGAGATCATTAACAGATTTCAAACTTCCACCAACAGAAAGGACAATACATACCCCATACAAAGACACGGAAATCGGAGACTCAATACACAACCTACATGAATACGTTGCACAATATTTGCCAAACTTATGGGCCGATTATGATAGCGGATAATCCACATCGTCCAGGCCGGCGGAAGCCACCGACGGCCGGAGGATGCGGATTATCCGCTGCGGACTGAAAAAAGAACCCCCGCCAGATTAGGATGGCTGGGGCATCTTTTTTTAGTCTGCCGCTTTTCCGCCGCGGTCGCCTTCCGACCGCGGCGAAAAAGCTCTAACATGGCTGGCGGTGTCTATCAGACACCGCCAGACATATTAGGGTGGCGGCGCTCCTATGCCTTTCCACGGCGGCATTTCCACCGTGGAAAGGCATACGGTGTTTTCTTCGGGTGCCGTTGCGGGCCCCCAGGGGTGAAGGGGGGGTGGGGGGTGCACATGGGGGGGTACCATAGCCTGCCTTTGCGTGCACGAAGCGGCAGGCACCACGCGGTGCCTGCAGCTTCGTGCATGCAAAGGCAAACATGCATTTTTTAACATTGTGGCGTGTGCTGCTTTAAGCAGCACCCGCCGCATTGTTAAAAATACAGGATGTGACCGCCAGGGTGGCGGTCACATCCTAATTAGCACAGAGGGACCGCCGCTGCCCCTGCAGACGGTTCCTCCTCCTCTGTGGTGGCGGACGGATGCAGGTCCGTCCGCCATCCTAATAGGCCCCTAAGTTCCAGATCAAACAGTCGCCTACAACACTATTGTTCAGAGTGTAAAAACTAAACAAGGAAAAGTATTCTTCTTAGACGCACCAGGAGGAACTGGCAAAACTTACTTAGGCAACCTTATACTTGCTAAAATACGCTCTTTAGGACTATTAGCTCTTGCTGTTGCATCATCAGGAATAGCAGCTACTTTGCTTAGTGGAGGGAAAACTGCACATTCGCCGTTTAAACTACCTTTAAGTGTTTCACTTGAAAAGGATACTACATGCTCTGTACGTAAAAACGGACCTTTAGGCATGCTGCTTCAACAGGTGTCTCTTATCATGTGGAACGAATGCACTATGACACACCGCGCACATATAAACGCCGTAAACACAACTCTAAAAGATATTAGAAGTTCAAGTCTAATAATGGGTGGTGTTACTTTTGTCTTTGCTGGTGACTTCAGACAAACTCTCCCTGTTGCTCCAAGAGGAACACATGCTGATATACTAAAAGCATGTTTAAAGGCATCACACCTATGGGACTCAGTACAAACTCTCACCTTATGCACTAACATGAGGACACATTTGGGAGGTGGAGATACTCACTTTGCAGATCTTCTACTACAAGTTGGTAATGGAGAACTACCTAACAGTAATGGCAATATTAGGATTGAAAACTTAGGTACGCCTGTCTCTAACTTAGATGAACTCATTCATCAAGTATACCCCGACATTTAACATATTCTTACTAAACACTACAAATGGATTGGCGAAAGAGCTATAGTTGCACCCCGAAACACCACTGTAAAAAATATTATTGAGCACATACTACTTCAAATCCCAGGGGAGGCTAAAGTCTATAAATCCATTGATACTGTATTAGATACTCAAGACGCCGTTCATTAACCTCAAGAAATCCTAAACTCACTTAACCCTTCTGGCCTCCCACCTCATTTACTACAAATTAAAGTTGGCATTCCTATTATGTTATTACCGAACTTACATCCGCTCAATGTATGCAATGGGACACGCCTACAAGTTACCAATCTTTTGCAATATGTCATTAAAGCGACTATTCTCTCTGGTCCTGCAGCAGGGAAGTTAGCTCTCATTCCTCGCATCCCCATGATCCCTACTGATCTACCATTTCAATTTAAACGCTTGCAGTTCCCTGTCAACATTGCTTTTGCTTCTACCATTAACAAATCTCAAGGTCAAACATACAAAGTCATAGGCGTAGACTTAAGAGAGGACTGCTTTACTCATTGACAGTTATATGTAGCACTCTCTAGGTCCGGCAATGTCCAAAATAAATGTATTCTACACCCACATTCTAATGAGACCAAAAATGTTGTATACCGCGAAATTTTGCAATAAATAAAAATTTACCATTACTAACATTACACACATAACATTTCATCCCCGGACAACATTGGGACGGGCTGCTAGTTATATATAAATAAAAGAGTCTGTGTGGTGTTTGCCACTCTTGAGGACTTCCTAGTTTTGACCCAAACTTTATTCCAAAGAATTAACCATTATACTCCCAAACCATATTCCCAAGATAATTCTATATTTGTTTAGTCCCTATAAGTAGCAGAGTAAAGTAAATTGGAATAAATAGTAGACACTTTGGAACATGTACACAGGAGGTTGTGCTAAAGACTATTGAAGGATGAGACAGAAAGGAGAGAAAATTGAAATTGAGCATATGCATTCCAACATGCTTTGTGTAATAATTACATTTATTTTGAAAAGAAAGAGAAAAGTTAAAGAAGTGACAAGCTTGTTAAAATGCTAGAAATGTATCATGGTCAAAATGTTGGTGGAACCAAATTAGGCCTTTATTCCTCCATGATTTCCAATAAATGGGTGTGCTACTAACTAGTATGGACTTTTTATGCCAAATTGTAGAATTAAGAAAGGGTCAAAATCTGTGGGTGTGTAATGAAGAATAGAGTCCAATATTTTTCATGAGTGTTTAAGAACAGGAGTAGAGAGAGATTGTGGATTGTAAGTGAAAGATAAGTATTCTTGAAAAGAGAAAGGGGAAAGAAAAGACTTTTCAATGTCAACCCATAATGGACAAACAGTCTGGCTTCCGAGGCAACCACAGCACCGAGACCGCCCTCATCGCTGCCACCGATGACATCCGAGCCCTGCTGGACAACGGTGAAACAACGGCCTTCATCCTCCTAGACCTCTCCGCGGCGTTCGACACTGTTTGCCACCGCACCCTAGTGCAGCGCCTCAGCAACATCGGAATCCAGGAAAAGGCACTGGAGTGGATCATCTCCTTCCTCGCTGGAAGGACACAGAGAGTCCGCCTACCACCGTTCAGATCTGCAGCCACGGAAGTCATCTGCGGCGTTCCTCAGGGCTCCTCGCTCAGCCCCACCCTCTTCAACGTCTACATGAGCCCCCTTGCGGCCATCGCACGCCAACACAACCTCATCATCTCCTACGCCGACGACACCCAGCTGATCCTCTTCCTGGCCAACGACCCCGCCGCCGCCAGAACCAACCTCCACGAAGGGATGAAAGACGTAGCCGAGTGGATGACGACCAGCCGCCTGAAACTGAACTCAGACAAGACGGAAGTCCTCATCCTGGGCTCCTCGCCCTCCGCCTGGGACGACTCCTGGTGGCCCCCCGCCCTGGGTACCGCACCCAAACCGACAGACCACGCACGCAACCTGGGCTTCATCCTGGACTTCTCCCTCTCCATGACCAGACAAGTCAACGCTGTCTCCGCGTCCTGTTTCAACATCCTGCGCATGCTACGGAAGATCTTCCGGTGGATCACCACCGAGACCAGGAAGACGGTCACCCAGGCCCTCGTCACCAGCCGACTGGACTACGGCAACGCCCTCTACGCCGGAACCACCGCCAAGCTCCAGAAGAGACTCCAGCGGATCCAGAACGCCTCAGCCAGACTCATCCTCGACATCCCCCGACGCAGCCACATCTCTGGAAATCTGAGAGACCTGCACTGGCTCCCCGTCAACAAGAGAATCACCTTCCGTCTCCTCACCCACGCACACAAAGCCCTACACGACCAAGGCCCGAGCTACCTCAACAACCGCCTCAACGTCTACGCTCCCAAACGCCACCTCCGATCGACCAACCACGCCCTCGCCGCCGTCCCCCGCATCCGAAGAGCGACAACAGGAGGAAGGTCCTTCTCCTACCTGGCCGCCAAGACCTGGAACACCCTCCCTCCCGACCTTCGCCTGACCCAAGACCACCTCTCCTTCAGGAAGAAGCTCAAGACCTGGCTGTTCGAGCAGTAGCGGCACCCCCCCCCCCCCCAAACGCCTTGAGACCCTCCGGGTGAGTAGTGCACTCTATAAATGCCTCGATTGATTGATTGATTGATTGATTGATTGATTGATTAGAGAGTCGGAGAACCATCGAGAAGTTTGATGCAATAAAAGCGCCTTGTGATATTTTGAAAAATCTGGGAAACGTACACCACCTTCTGAATTTGGACATGTTAGTTTGGGCAACAACATAATAGATTTTTTATTATTCCACAGCAATAAGGTAAGTATAGAGCTCATCTTTCAAAAAGTGTTAAGGGGTAGAGACAAATAAATATTAGAGACAGTAAATAGTATAATAGGAGTTAACATAATTTTGATGGTGTAAAGTCTGCTCCACCAAGAAAGATATACAGGGGGCCATTTGCTAGTCAAAGTTGTCAACGTATGGAAGCATTTCTCCAAGTTTAAAGAAATTGAAGTTGTAATAGATTGGGAAAACCATAAATCACAATATTTAATATGTTGAGGACTCCACACAAAGTTGGATGTTGAGAAATCTTCTTTAAAAGAAGATTTAGTCAAAGGCAATATTGTTCAATTTATACACATATATGAGGCACCTTCTTATAAAAAAGCCAAAAGTGAAAATTGAGGCTGGAAGATAAACATTGAAACATCATCAGCATATGCTGCTAATTTAATCTGTTGATTATTAAAAGTAAATCCATGGATGTCTTGATTCTATCATAGTTTAGATTAAAAATAGGGTCTAATGCTAAATTTAGAAAAAAGGGAAAGAGGCCATCCTTGACGGACACCTCTACTTAAAGTGAAATAAGAAGAGGTGAGGCCATTTGCAAACATAGCTGCTTTTGGGGCTGTATAGAGAAGGGAGATAAGGGATATAATGGTTGGTCTAAACCCAAATCATTTAAGTGTGTGAAATATGAAAGGCCAATACAACTGACTTTTTCTGCATCTAAGGCATTTGCTGCAATAGATTCAGACTTATGGGAAGATTTGGATAGGATGTCAACAAATAAATGTGTATTATCAGAAATATAGCATTCTTTAACAAAACCTGATTGTTTTTTACCAAGCAATTCAAGAAAGTAAGATTCTAGTTGCAAAGCTAAAGCTTTAGAAAACATTTTATAATCAACATTGACTAGCATAATAAGCCTGTAATTTTTTAGGTAATGTGGGTCCTTTCCCTCTTTTGGAATAAGGCAAATTAAGGCATCCAAAGACGAGCCAGGAGATTTACATCAGTGATAAAAGGAGGTTATAAGAGCCTGTTTAAATCTTGGGAGAATTAACTGAGCAAAGTGAGCGTAAAATTCAACTGTAAAAACCATCTGAACCTGGGGCTTTTTTTCTTTTTGAAGTGCATTCAATGCAATATGTAATTCAGTTTGTGACATATTAACTTCCAACAGTGCAAAGTCAATTCGAGTAACGTATGACTTTTGAATAGTAGAAAGATATTGATAAATGTCAGAATCGGATGGTACATCCTCATGCGTATATAAAGACTTATAAAACTGTACAAATTCTTTATATTTAGTGTGTATCTATAATTGGCTCAATGTTAAGTACTCGCAAGACCAATTAAAACAGTTACGCCCTACCCCAAATGCGGCCTGTAAACATAGTATGCTGCCAGAAAGTCTGCCTGAGCAGTGCAAGGTATGCCATTTTGACCCCTTAGTAGCCCTGGAGGATACAAGGGTAGTGGATCAACTCACCATGTTTTTAGTGAACTGTCGCTCACTTAAAAAACACACACTGGAAATTTATGATTTAGAAGTGTGGCTCACTGGTTAGAAGCGGCAGACCCTGAAGCAGAAGTCGGCCCGGGACCAGGGTTCAATTCCCGACGCGGCAGGGTCTTGGGTCAATGTCTGCGGACTCGAAAATTCTCGCCTAGGTGCCTACGCTAACCATGGGTCCCACTCTGCAACTCTGGGCAATAGCTTGCTTAATCTCCACAAAGGCCCTAGCAGCGCTGGGGATACCTGGCTTCACCTTGGGGGTGCCCTCTCACAGGGAAAGCCAGGACGGGTTCCCCAGCGGTATACAGCGCCAGGACGCCACGTAACGAGGTAACAGTGCGCTTTACAAGTATACATACATTACATTACATTACATAATTGATTACCAGCAGGACCTGCTGTTTTTAACGGAGACCAGGCTAGATGAGGCTTCTGCTCCAGAGATTCTGGAGGACCTCCCGCTGGCTTACGGTCTATTGAGAATTGACCGGGGGATCCAGAGAGGGGGTGGAATCGCACTTGTGCTTAAAATGGAGTTGTCATATTTTCTTGAACCAGTGAAAATTAGTAATAGTGAAGCGTCTTTTTTCTACGATTAATGTCTCCCCGGACTGTACTATTAAGGGCTATCTTATATATCGCCCCCCAAGGGGGTCCACACAATTTGTTGAGAGCCTACTGGAAACGGTGACTCAACCGGCTTTACGCTATAGTAAATTCCTCATATTAGGTGACTTGAACCTGCACTTTGAGGATGTAAACTGCGCGGAGGCACAAGCAGTGACTGCCTCTTTGAAGTCACTGATGTTTAAACTCTCTTCTGGGATGCCGACTCATCAAGCTGGCCATCTCCTTGATCCCATTTTTTCCACCTGGGAAGAAATTAAGGTGCTTCACCCTATTAGGATCCCTTGTTCAGATCATCACCTAATTCCGTTCTTGGTAACGGGCAAACCCAGAGGGGAAACATTTAGGAGACCGACCCTACCTAAATGTAGGAATTGAAAAAATGTGGCTATAAAGCATTTGAACTTGCTTTAAAGTAGGAAATCCCGCCGCTTAGTAAGACTCTTAAGGAAGCATGGAAGAATTATGAGGAATGAGTGTCTAACGTTTTAGATAAGGAGGCACCATGGACCCAAAAGTCCCCAGTACGTGGGACCAGGTCAGCCCCATGGTATAATGAGGAACTGCGTGCAGCCAAAGCTGTATGTAAAAGTCTGGAACGTTCTTGACGTAAAGACTATGATACTGCCCGTAAAGAGCTATACAGGAACAGCTTAAGGGAGTACCATAGTCTGATTAAGAAGGTAAAAAGAAAATTCATTAAAGAGAGGATTGAGTCGTCTGAGAATTCCTCAAAAGAGGTCTTCTTAATTTATAAGGAGCAAACGTCACTCATGAGAACAGTGACCAAAGACCCCTTTTCCACAGAAATATGTGAATCTATTGCTGACCACTTTGTGAAGTAGTGTGGCTCACTGGTTAGAGGCGGCAGACCCGAGAGCAGAGGATGGCCTGGGACCAGGGTTCGATTCCCGGCGCGGCAGATTTCTGGACCAGGGTCAGCGGACTCGATAATTCTCTCGCCTTGGTGCCCACTCTGATCAGCGATCACACTCGGCAACTCTGGGCATTAGCTTGCCTCATCTTCACTAACGGCCCCACCAGACCGCCGGGGATGCCTGGTCTCACCCTGGAGATACCCATTAAGGGACCATCTCTCAGGGAAGCCAGGAAGGGTTTCGCAGCGGTCGAAGCGCCTTGGGACCCTACGGGTAAGTAGTGTGCTATATAAATGCCTATACATTTACATTTACATTTACCACTTTGTGAATAAAGTGGAGAGGATATACCTGGCTTTTCAGACGAGTATGGCCGATGATATCCCTGCCCCGGATACCTGTCTGAGGCACACAAGAAAAATATGTCTTAATGAGTTCAAGGTTCCTCGAAGGCGGAATTGTTAAAAATAGCTCTTGTAATCCAATCAGGATCCACTACGGATGTAGCTCCCTCTAAGATTCTCAGGAGTCATTTAGAACTCCTGAGTAACCATATAGGTAACATGGCCACCTTATCTTTTCAAGAAAGTCATGTGCCAGAGGAATGGAAATTAGCCCAGGTGATTCCTATAAAAAAGAAAGCTAACCAGAACATATCTCAGCTGGACAATCTCCGTCCTATCTCTCTCCTTCCTTTTTGTGCCAAAGTGGTGGAGAAATTAGTCAACAGCCAGCTGGTGAAATTTATGGAGGATAACCATCTTCTTCATTTCTCTCAATCTGGCTTTAGAGCGAAACACTCTACTGAAACAGCCCTTCTCTTTTCCACAGAATTGCTTCGACAAAAAGTGGATGAGGGACAGACAGCTGCCTTGATACAGCTGGACTTGAGTGCGGCTTTCGATACTGTTTCGCACTCTAGGCTTCCCGCACGTCTGAGTAAGGTTGGCTTAGCTGGGTCAGCCTATGAATGGATGGGCTCTTTTCTTGTGGATAGAACATTTCAAGTACATTGCCCCCCTTTTAAATCCACACCCCGTTCTCTTAGACAAGGGGTTCCCCAGGGCTCCATACTGAACCCTACGTTGTTTAACCTGTATATGGAACCCCTTGCCAGGGTGGTGGAATCCTATGGCGTGGAAATCGTGTCATATGCCGATGACACCCAATTGGTGGTCACTCTATCCCATAACCCAGTTGAGACAGCAGCTAATTTCTCTGCATGCCTTGTGGAACTTGCATGCTGGATGAATACTAACTGCCTCCACCTCAACGGGAATAAAACCGAACTTCTAGTGATTGGCCCCTCACCTTCTATTTGGACGTCGGCCTGGTGGCCCTCTGACCTGGGTCCCACACCTACCCCCTCTGCTATGGTGAAGAACTTGGGCGTACTCTTGGACACCAATCTTTCTTATGCTCAACACATTGGAAATGTGGCAGGTAAATGCTATGGCATTTTAAAGGTTCTTCGTAAAATCTTGGATCAACTGCCAATCAAAGCTAGGAAAACATTAGTGCATGCCCTGGTTACTTCCCATCTTGATTATTGGAATTCTCTGTTTTGTGGCCTGAATAAAAAAGGTTTGCACCAACTTCAATGCATCCACAATGTGGCCGCCAGACTTGTCCTGAATTTGCCTAGGAAATCGTCTGGGAAACGTGCTTTACTGACCTTGCACTGGCTCCCTATTCGGGAACGTATTTTATTTAAAACCATGTGCATGGCCCATCGTATTGCACAGGGCAAAGGTCCCGTTTACCTTCAAAAGATGCTGACTATGTATCGCCCCAAACGCCTTTAGAGATCCATGGGTAATATGCAATTTCTGGCACCTCGGATTCATAAAGCGCCGATGGGTGGTCGCTCTTTTAGGTATCTAGCCAGCAAACAATGGAACGAACTTCCTACCGAACTCCGGATGGAACCTTCAGAATCTCAGTTCCGGCTCAAACTTAAGACCTACCTATTCCCCAAAGACAAAATCTGAGTTCCGACCACTGCCCCCCCTCTCTGCCTCCTTCATTGTTAGTCTGCTTTTAGTGGCTCTGGTGGACTGCATCCCAGCGCGGGGACACACTGTTCTTTAGTGTAACCAGGCGCTTTATAAACTTTATTATTATTATTATTATTATTATTAAG
>NW_028242418.1:0-73460 GCF_964263255.1 Lissotriton vulgaris
TGAAGCCAAAAGATTCATTACAGATCTGGAGAACATGGTCAAAGACCCCCACCGAACAGTCCAAAAGCTGAAAAGTTCTGCAGGGGAGATGGTGATGCGGGTGGAGGACACAGAGGGCCGCTTGAGATGCCACAACCTCTGCGCCGTGGGACTCCTGGAGGGCCTGGAGGGTGCGCATATGGAATAATTCCAGGAGGCCTGGATATGTAGCTTCATACCAGCAGACCAGATTTTGTCCTGAATTTTCTGTGGGTCTACCGAATGCTCAAGCAAAAGCCTCTCCTCATAACCTCTTCCAATCTCATAATCGCCCCCTTTCTGAACTATAAAGACAGGGATCTCATCCACCAGACTGTGAGAACCATGAGCAAGGTAGAGCATGGTTCGCACAATGTTTTAATCTTCCCAGACTATACAAAACGAGTACAGAAGCAAAGCTAGTGAAACAAAAGCTCCACACAATAGAGATGAAGTATATGGTACTGTACCCGGAGAAAATGAAACTCATTCACCAAGGGAAAAAACAGCTATTCTCCCCCAATCCCAAATCTGATCTGGTGGTCGGAGTTTGGCCTGCTGACATCTGGGAGAGGTCAGAAACCGCAAGAGGTTAAGAAGCGGGAAATAGCAATGCAAGACCTGAAAGACGGCAAGCACTGCTGCCACTAGAGATCAAAATGCAGACAGACAACGCAGATGGAGGAGTCGAACTCCAAATAATGCAATGAAGTGGCAAGCATCCAAATTATAGACACAGAAGAATGCGTGGGGGCGGCCTACCGCCAAACTTGATACTGAGCATCTGCGAGTGCAATCAACCAATGGGTGATTCAACAAACCTGTGTAACTGGTGCTTTACTTCTATTGCAAGGCTAGACGAGAGGGAGAGGAAACTAAGGTCTCAGCTGTTCACTGATATTGAGTTTTTGAAGGTTAGGGTGGCAGGTGTTCTAGCTAGGAACTTCAGGGTTGGAACTGTTCGGAAATAGATTGTCTGAGCCTAATTAGGTTTATTTAGGCCGAAGAGAGAACCATAGCCAAGATTCAGAGGCAGATACACATTATCTATGCAGGCAACAAGCAAAACACAGAAGCAATATAACATGGTTACATGCTAACAGGCTCCTATATAAGATAAAACCTGGGGTAGTCATGTTATATGCCATAAAATGCACTGGATGTCCTTCTTTTACAGAGGCAATCTGTCTGCCATCCTCACAGAAAAGACCCCCTGCCACATTAGGATGGCTGGGGGGTCCGCGGCGGACGGCAAGAACGTCCGCCGCTTTTCCGCCGGTCGCCTTCGTGACCGGCGGAAAAAGTGCATACATATGGTGGCGGTGTCTGCGAGACACCGCCAGCCATCTTACGAAGCCGGCGGTCCTATGCCTTTCCACGGCGGCATTGCCGCTGTGGAAAGGCATACAGTCTTTGCTTTGGGGGCTCATTGCGGGCCCCCAGGGTTAAGGTGGGGGTGGGGCGGTGCACATGGGAGGTACCTATGGTACCCCTCTGCGTTTCAAAATACAGCATGGCAGGCACCACGCAGTGCCTGTCATGCTGTGCTCTGAAACGCACAACATGCATTTTCAGCATTGCGGCGGGCGGTGCTTTCAGCACCGCTCGCCGCAATGTTAAAAATGTGGGATGCACCCGCCACTGTGGCGGGTGCATCCTGATTTGAGGCATGGGACCTCCGCCCCTGTGGCGAACGGTCCCTTCCTCCGACAGGATGGCGGACGGACTTTGTCCATCCGCCATCCTAATCGACCCCTAGGTTTGGCTTCTTTTTTTTTTTTGTCAAATCGGTTTATTGACATTTTAGTATTTTAACATTTCATACGTGCCAGGATGTAATACAAGAAAAATAATCAGTGTATCATGACATTCCGGCTTCGCCGGCTCAACGTTCAATCCATTAAATCTACTATAGAGAGGAACCTTGAAGCCACACTGGCAACGTCCCGTAAGCGTATTAGCTGTGCTCAGGACTGACTAGTACGGGTGAGGCCCTCTTCGGCCCTCGGGTTATTGTTCATGTCCATCAGCCAGCTCAGCCTTGCACATTAGCACAACAGTGAGGTGGATCCTTTCAATCGTATAATTCCACCTAGAAATTACATTACTCTAACAGATATGTAAGAAAAGGGAACTTAAACAAGAGCGGCTGAACTTCAGACATCCCATCGCATCTCCTCCCTTCGCCCCTCCCGCCCCCAGCTGCCCACCCCCATATATAAATACATCAGTGGGTGAGTGTGTGTCACAGGCTTGCAGATCTAAAGGCTGGAAAAGTGTGTGACGGGTCATCCGGTCAGTAAAGCACCCTGCGTTGTGTACTGTCCTCAGGCCGCCTCCCTAAGGCCGTGTAGCAACCTAACCGCCTCCTTCCCCCGGCAACTGTAAGGCCTTAAGCATGCCCTCCCATTGGTCCGCCATGGGTTCCTTTCGTAGCCCCGTCGGTTCCTCCCTCCGTATGGCTATCCATTCCGCCCGGGCCCACTCCTGAAGGGAAGAGACCCATGCCTGCGCAGCCGGCGGTTTGCGCGCTTTCCATTGCCTCGTGAGGAGCCGTTTCGCCACTACCAATCCCAGGTCTAAAAAGCAGGAAGATGCTTTGTCTTTGGGTGACCTCTTGAAGTGGTGCAGTATGTACTACGGCCAGTTAAAGGGAATGACGCGGCTCGTGCACACCCCAAGCAATGTATGTACCATGTTCCAGTAATCCCCCAGTTTGGGACAGTGCCATAAGCGTTGGACAATTCCTGCATCCAACTTATCGCATCTGGGGCAGTTCGTGTCTGAGCGGTTTAAGTATCTATTGATTAGTTCAGGTGTAAGATAGGCTCTATGGACAATGAATAGTTGTATCTGGCAGAAGCGCATGTTGCGTGGGATGCGCACCGGGCTCTTACGAACTCTCTCCCAATCTTTATCGGACAGCGCCCTGTCCAAGTCTTGCTCCCACTTGCCTCTGAGCGGGGCCAGGCTGATCTCTGTGTGGGTTCTCAGTGATGCGGCAAACCAGCGGACCAGGTGTCTGCCTCTCCCCATAACATGTAGGTATTGCATGGTTGAGTGTTGGTCAGGTTCTGATGTCAAGTCTCCCCATCTAGCCGATAACTGTGCCACAAGCGAGCGGTGCAGCAAGAACCCCCCAGGGGGCAGCCCATCTTCGGACACCAGCGCCTTGTAGGCGAAGAGCGCTCCATCTCTGTATAGGTCACCCAGTGTTTGGATGTCAGCCTCTCTCCACTGCTCCAGCATGGGGCGTGTGAGGGCCCCACCACCCCCTGGCGAGCCCCCTAAGGGTATGGCCGGCGCATACGGGAGCACCCTCCGAGTGAGGAACATGGCTCTTCGGAAACACTTGTATGCCACCGCCAGCAGCGGCGGGGAGGGTTTCTCGGGTGGGGTCATCGGGTGAAAGAGCTTGGTGACACGGCACAGAGAGTACTGTGGCTCAATCATGGCAGTGTCTTCTCTACCCCTATCCGCCAACCAGCGGGCTATCCATTGCAGCTGTGCAGCTAAATAATAGTGTTCAAAACAGGGGGCAGCTAGTCCTCCTCTGTCCCTTAGCAGGAACAATTTCGGTAGTGCCAAACGGTGCCGAGACGCGCCCCAGATGAAGTCCCGCAAGACCGTGTTGAGCTTCGAGAAGAAGGGGGCCTGGATAAATAGTGGTAGATTGACAAAATAGTAGAGGAGACTGGGAAGCATGACCATTTTAGCGAGGACATCTGCCTGTGACTGTCAACGGAAGCGCGGACCAAAAGTGTATCTAAGATCTGAGTGCTGTTACCGCCCGTCCCAGGTTTCCGTCGAACAAGTCCGCTGGCTGGCGGTAAATTTGGATCCCTAGGTACCGAAACGTATCAGCTTGCCATTAAACTCTCGGGTCGCCCAGGCAGAACTCCGGGTCTTCCACCTCACTACCAAACGCCTACAAGCAGGATTTGGCCACATTTACCCTTAGCCCCGATACTTCTGCAAACCGACCTAGCAGTTGGGCCAGCTGTGCCGGTATGTGGTGCACGTCGCGTACAAACACCAGCAGGTCGTTAGCATAGAGCAAAACCTGGTGTGTTGCGTCACCCAGGGGGATACCCGCACCTAATGTCTGCCGCATTGCCGCCACCAGAGACTTCATCGCTAACGCGAACAGTAGGGGCGACAGGGGACAACCTTGCCTAGTGCCCCTGCCCACCGCCACCGCATCGGAGATGTAGGGCCCCAGTCTTACCCGCACTACCGGGTTCTTGTAGAGGAGGCCAACCATCTGTAGAAAGTCCTCATCGAACTCAAAGCGCATCAACACCTCAGCTAAGTATCTCCACTCCAGGCAGCCAAAAGCCTTTTCCTGGTCCAGCACCAGGCATCCTGCCCTGGGCCATGTCTTTGTTGCCTCAGCCGCTATACGCAAGAACCGCCTAAGGTTCAAAGATGTGGACCGCGCTGGCACAAACCCGTTTTGATCAGAGTGTACAAGGTGCAGCACCACCAGCCCCAATCTTTCCGCAAGTAACTTTGCTAGTATTTTGTAGTCAACATTTAGCATCGCCTGTATGAGCCCAGTACCGTTGGATTCCTATCTGGCTTAGGCAATGAGACCAAGAAGGCCTCCCACATGGATGGGGGTAGCGAGCCCTCATCAATTGCTTCATTATACATGCGAAGGAGTAAGGGCGCCAGCGTGTCCCTATAGGCCTTATAGTATTCTGCAGGCAGGCCATCAGGTCCTGGTGTCTTCCCGGTTGCCAGAGCCTGTATCGCGTCTCCTATATCCTCAAGCGTGAAGGGTGCATTAATTGCGCCCTGATGTTCCTGCGGGACCATAGGCAAGGTGACTGTGTCTAAGAAGCTTTCTAGTGTCTGGAACCAGTTCAGCGAGCCCGGTACAGATGTGTGTAGTGCCTAACCAGAGCTCGTTGTATCTCACGCTGCGTATATACCACCTCCCCCTCCGCCGTTTGGAGAGCGCCTATTGGAGCACCCCGGCCTTCTCGCTGAATCAACCAGGCTAGCAGTCGGCCCGCCCTATCTGCCCTGGCATGTGTTCGAGCCGTGTGCGCCGCGTAGTTATGGCACCGCAGCTGTTCCATAACGGTTGCATGTTTGGCGTGCAGGTCGCTCAGCTTGCGTGTGTGTTCCCTGACCCCCTCGCCCTCCCTCTCATACTGTAAGCGCTCGTTTTCCAAGCGCGCGATTGAGGTGGATAATGTTTTGCGTATGTTCCACGAGGCCCCCATGCAGTGTCCCCGTATGGCTACTTTTAGCGCGTCCCATTCCAACGCAGCACTGCTTGCAGATCCCTCGTTAACCTCAAAGTAGTTGAGGACAGCAGTGCCCAGCGAGGATCTGAACTCGGGATCCTCAAGCGCAGCAGTCTGCAACCTCCACATGGGCACCGGTGAGCGGTCTGCCTTCCAGCTGAGGGTGAGTCGGAGTGGGTTATGATCGGAGTGTGCTCTCCCTAAGTATTCTGATTCGGCAAGGAGGGGGAGCAGCGACCGGGTGCCGATTATTCGGTCCAACCGGACATGCAGGTCATGTACCGAGGAGTAGTATGAGTACACCCTGTCCACGGGGTGTTGCACATGCCAAAGGTCTTGGATCTCCCAGTGTGCAATCTAGTCTCTAAAAGCTTACGCATTGGATGTCCCCGTCGTGGCTCGGAGTGGGGGGAACAAGCGGTCCAGCCCGACATCCAGTACCATGTTAAAGTCCCCGCCTAATAACCAGGGGAGGCCAGCATATGTGTGTAGGGCTTGGGTCAGAGTCGTTAGAAAGGAGGACTGGTCCAAGTTTGGGGCATAAAGTGATCCCAGCAGGATTTCCTGACCATTTACTTTCCCTCGCAGTAGGCAGTACCGCCCTTTAGGGTCAATATTTGTGTCTATGCAACTGAATGGGACACCTGCCCTTACCCATATTAGTGTGCCATGTGCGTGTGCAGAGAAAGTGGTGCCATGTATTTGTCCCCGCCAGTGCCTGCAGAGCTTATCCAGTTCAACCTGTGTCATGTGTGTCTCCTGGAGAAGGGCGATCCCCACCCCATTTCGCTGCAGATAGGAGAAGACCGAGTATCGCCGTGACGGTGTGTGCATGCCCCGGATATTCAACCTCAGTATGTTAGTGCATGCCATGTGTCTGATTAAGTCGGTGTCTCTTGTTGCCAGGGGGGCACCTCTTGGTGGGGCGGCGTACAGCCGTCGGGTGGAGGGAGTTCAGTGTGCCGCATGTAGAACAGTAAACAGTGGAAACAACCATTTAAACTAAAAGGGCGAGGCCCCGATGGGGCGTTCGGCCAAACTTCAGTAAGATCCATCCTCAAGAGAGGGAAGAGGTCAGCGCTGAGGCTGTTGGGGTGAGTGTGTTAGCAACAACCCAATCCAAGCCTGCCCCAATTACAAACCCCTCAATTAGCAAAAATCGCAAAGGGAATCTAGCGTGGGCAGGCGCGTAAGGCCTGTGTGGTCAACTTGAACGGAGCCCAGGAACCAGGCAAGTGTCTAGCATTTTCCGGTACCGGCCAACAGACACCCTCACATGCACCTGGTCGAGTGTACGCTGGTGACAACATGCACACCTATGTTGGGGGGCCCCTCCATCTCCCCCCTCGCAGGACATCCGCCAGTGCCTCGCCTATGTACAAAGGATACAGTGAACATTGTATTCGGAGGTATGAGCCCCTACTGGGCCTTGGTGAGTCATTATCTTTTCACATTATTTGGTCAGCTGTTTGGGGCGTCACCACCGGCATGTTCATATCTTCGGAGAGCACCATTGACGGCTATAAGGAGCCACTGATGACTAGTTCACTGCACAGCTGGGAGTCCAGTCGGCCTGCTTCATTCACCACTCCCAAGTTCGCAACCGCATCCAGTGCTTTCTGTCTTTCCACTCACCGGTTCTCTGGGCTGGGCGCGACAGGGCCCAGGTCACGGCGGCCACCCCTCCTGCGACGTCTTCTTGATCGCTGTTCCTGCCAGCCGCCATCCTCGGAGCGTGTGGGCCGCGCCTCAGTCGATTGACCTGTCTCCTCCAGCCAATCCCAGACATCTGATGGAGCATCGAAGAACCGGACGCCGTCTTTCGATATTATGCGGAGGCGGGAGGGGAACAGTAGGGAGTAGGGCAACTCAAGCTCCCTCAGCTTCCTCTTCACCGGCATGTACGTGCTCCTCCGTCTCTGCACTGCAGCCATGTAGTCTGGGAAAAGCATCACTCGACTGTTTCGTACTGTGAGGTCTTCCAACTTTCTAGTCTCTCGCAGGACCACGTCCCGGTCGTGGTAATTTAGGAGCTTGAAGAGGAAAGGACGAGGCCGGGCTCCAGGCTTGGGCGCTTGCGCAGGCACCCTGTGCGCTCTCTCAATTACAAAATGTGGAGACATCAATCCAGATGGTAAGATTTCCTGCAACCAGCCTTCTATGAACCGCTCCGGATCCTTCCCTTCTTCGCCCTCCGGCAGGCCAACCACCCCACGTTGTTGCGCCGAGAGCGCCCTTCCGCATCCTCGATGAGGTCTTCCAGTACGTGCATTCTGTCCATAATATCCTGGAGCACTGAATTATGCGATTGCACCACTGGTTGCAATTCCTGAAGTGATTGGCGCTGCATGGCAACCGACTCTGTCAACTTGCGATGGTCAGCATGTAAGAGGGTAAAGTCTGAGGTGACCTTGTCTATTCGGGCCTCCAGCGACACTTTGGTCTGTTCCAGTGTGGTGCCGATGCGCTCAACCGCCGCCAGCACAGTATCCATTTTGGCGGCTAGGGCTGCAGACGGCCCCATGCTTCCACTTCGTTGCCCGCGGGGCGAGTCAGAATCTTCAGCCGCGTGTTGTCTCTGCTGGGATTTGTCTCTAAGTCTGCCCATCGCCAGTTGTTGCGCGGTAGGCATCCGCGGTGATCTCCAGTGGCCCACTTCACTGCGGGGGGTCCCCATGGAGGGTTTCGGAGAGGGGCCTCCGTGCCTGTTCCTTTGCCACTCAGACCTGGGTGCGGTCGATCTTGACCCCGCAATACAGCTACGTGGCGGCGTCTACGCGACTGGCGCCTCTTGTCCGCAACGTCGGCGTCTCTTAGGCCAGCTCCTTTGTGCCCCTGTGTCTTCAGGTGGGGGCTTCCCGGCTCTCGCTGTGCTAGTCACCTTGTGCAGGGCTTCACATCAGAGACCTGCGTTTATCCCGCACTCGGAATCTCTGTTCGAACAGGTGCAAGTGCAGCAGGCGCGGTTCAGGCCATGCACATTCAACGGCCTCGTTGCGCACTAATCGGGTCTTGTTCGCCACGCGGACAGTAGTGGCGGTTCTCGCCCCAAGATGGTGCCCAAGTTGCCCCAGGTCCGGGCGCGCTATCTCGTCCCTGACTCGCTGTAGTCCCAGATCTTCTCTCTAACCTAGGGCCCCCACCGACACTCCATGTTAGAGTGGCCTAAAAGAAGGGGGTCTCCTTGCCAAGAGGTTTTTGAGGCGATGCCCGGTCTGTGCCCAGCTCTAGAGTTGTCATACCCAGTTCGCTCCAAGTGTTGGGCACAGGGTGCTAGTGTGCCTGTGCCATAGTCATGTGGAAGTCGGCGCGGTCTTGAAAAGGGGGTGTTGAGGTCTGGTAGTCTGGAGTGTCCCTGGGAAGGTGCTCTGGGTCTCGTATAGCATGGAAGGGCAGCACGGTTCTGGGGGGCTTGTTAGTACTTGTGAACATAAAGTCTCGTTAACTGTGCGCATGTCGGCGGCTTCCGGGCCTCCAGGCGTGCTGCCTCTGCCAGCAGCGATGCTTCTGTGGGGGCCCACCGACTCATGACCCTGCGCTCCTCACAGCCCCACCACAGTCTGGTTAGCGGCGTCTAGGCTTCCCTCCCTCTGCATGCGCTGGTGTCTCCTCCGGACTTTCTGGTACGCCCTGAGTCCCCCTTCCAGCCTGCTCGCAGCAGTGCCTCACGCTCCCCGCCCGAGTCTGCTGTTGTGCGGGCGGCGGGCCTCCAAGGCCTCCCGGTCTCCAAACACCTAGGGGCTACGCCGTAGTGATCCGGCCGCCCCGTTGTCAGCCCGCTTGCGTGAGCCCCTTACGCTCACCTGCAGTCCCGCACCGGGCCTCACTCCGGGAGTCCGAGTGTTATAGCGGCCACCTGCATCCTCCAGCCTCAGAGCCTCCAGCCGTGTTCGCAGCGTCTCTCCTCCAGGCGCGGCTGGGCGGCCGAGCTGTGAGTAGTGCCCAACACCCCACTGCTCCACAGGGACAACGCTGCGGCCTATTTGGCCCCTCCTCCGATCCGCCCCTCCTCAGCAAGCGGCCCCGGCCCTAGGCCGCACGGGCCGCCGCTTCTCACCTCCGACCCTGCACTGGGTCATTCTCCAGTAGTCTCGGCAAGCTGGTGGCCTCACCAGCGATGACTGTCCACCAAGCGGGTACCCAGGGTGCGTGCGGCGCCCCGTAGCACGCTCCTCCTCGGCAGCCGCAACTTCAGACCGCTCAACGACCGCTCGGCCTCCGCAGGTTTTTGCGCCTTTCGACGGGAGGGCCGCTCCGCCGCTGTCTGTCGTCAATCGTCACCTCTGCAGCTTCCAACACGGGGGCGCCCGTCTTCCCAGGCTCCGCTCCCGTTCCCACACCCGCTTGACCGTATACAGGTATGGGGTCGCCTCTAATTATAATTTTTAGGATAAATTTGGGGTCTCGGCAACGGAGCTCTAGCTGAGTACGTCCGCCATGTTGGCTAGTTGGCCACACCCCTCCCCTAGGTTTGGCTTCTTGGGGTGGCCCAGATATAATAAAGTGTACCACGTAGGGCTCATTATTGGTTTTCAAGGTGTGGCTATCCTACTGCACAAATTCTTGCCCAGGGTGGTCTCTAAGGCCCATGAGGATGACTTAGGTAGGCTCGTAGCAACAGAGGGGACGTCATGGTTTATATGTAGTGTGCATGTTCTCCCTATCCTGGTTAATAGTGCCATTCAGGCAGTCTGCACGGTTCTACTACACAGCCAGATAGGGATGGCTGTGTTAGGAAGGGACTTTAATGGTATTATGAATATGGCTGCGGATATAAATACGCCTTCCCCGGTTACTAGAGCAATGGCTCTTGATAAGTGGGTGACCTCCATGGGGTTAGGAGATGCCTGGCATAAATGGCACGCTGGAGAGAAACAATATACACATTTTCCAGCCGGGCATGGATGCTTCTCTTGATTTGACTACTTACTTGTACCTGTTGTCACCCTTGGTGTCACCATTGGGGCCCACATATTGCCCAGAGGTTTATTGTGTCGTGGCCTGGTGGGGACACTGCGCCGCCATCCTTAGCATGGCCCTACAGGCACCTGGCATCTCAATGTTTGGTGACTAGTGGATGAGGTGTTTACTGGCTTCTTCTGTGAGTTTACTGAAATTATTGAAGCTAAACACACCCTCAGTGTCACCCTATAGGAGGCTTGTCTGGCAGGGATCCAGGGAAGAGCATTCTCCCACATCTGGGGAATAAAAAGGGCAAGAGAGCGAGGAATTGCTGACCTTCAAGAGCTAAATCCTGATGCTCGAACGGCATTCACTGAGTGAGCACACTGAGGAAGAGCACAGCTTGCACACCTGCACCTAGTGCTAAAGCAAAACTTATGGGCACAGCCAAGATGGCATGGACCAAGACCCAATACAAATTTACAAGCTGGGTAGTAATGCAGGCAAACTCATATTCTTGCTGACCACGGTCATCAGAATTATCCCTTTTTTTTCGTATGATTAGGGCGGTTAGACCTAAGGTCTCATCGAATGCCGACTCTCCTGTGTTGGAGGTACTACGTAGAGGCTGCAAGAAGATTAAGACTATCTATGATTGCTTAGTTGAAAGAATTCAAGATGATTTAGAGAAGGTAGAGTCTAATTGGGCTTTAAAACTAGAGGATCCAGATGTGGATGTGGATCTTTCCCTCTCATTGAACAAAAAGATATTTCGGGCTTCAAATCTTCGAGCACAACATTACAAAACTATTTTTAATTTGTAACACACACCTGCTAAACTATACGCCTGGGGAATAAGGGAAAACGACAGCTGCCCCAGATGCAATGAAAGTCATTCTGATATAACACACATGTTCTTTTTCTGTAATCGGTTGGATTCTGTTAAAAGCAAAATAATGAAATTTTGGGAGGGGCTGCTAGGTCATGTCATCGACCTATCCCCTACATTAATGCTCCTTGGTAATGACTCTAAGTTGGGTCTGGGAGATGATGAGAGGGCTTTAGTATTTATATCTGTTGCAGTACTCCGAATTTTAATCTCTGCAGCTTGGAAGGATGCGACTGCCCCGTCCTTTCAGATGTGGCTATCCAGACTATTGGGTATCCACAATATTGAGTTAAGCCTGTACACATTTAAAGGTATTAAAAAACGTGAGAAGGGTGAGCACCTTTGGGCCCCTGTAACAAATTGGAGGGCTGCCAGAATTTGATGAGTTTTTAAAGTAATTGTTGCCATATGGTTCGATATGCTTTTGTGATGAAATGTCTTTTACCAGTAATTTATTATTCCTCCCGTTAAAATGTCTATTGCAGATTTTGTGTAAATATATCAATTGCTATTTTAAACTTGACCATGTTTTGTAACTATTTGATGAATTTTGCCCTTTCTTGTACCACATTCCCAATAAATAATATATTTAAAAAAAAGAATTATCCCTTTGATCTGAAATGCGCAAGGGCTGAAGGACACAGACTCAATGTTGTATGCTGCCGTATTTGTAAAATACTATCTGGAGTTATATTGGGAATGAACTACCCCGCCATTGTAACTGTTCAACTCCATCACAAATTACTTAATTATATAGGCATTCTCCTGAGTGGAGCGCGTGGAACTAAACTCCCCACTCTATCTGGCGAAAATTCAGTGGGCCATATCAGATGCGCCCTCATGCAACGGCCTCTTTATGAAAAGCACTCTTCACTGCAAGAAGGGCAAGGTGCTCATGACTGGTTTGGGCTTAGCGAAGGAGCCGCCCCTGGTAAATAACATGCCCCTCTTTGTTCCATTTTCAGCACCTTTGTGCCACTTTCTACCAGTTTAGAACGCTCTGAAACATCTCTAATATTTAAAGAAAGACCGGTCCATGCGATCACTGCCTCAGTTGCACCAATAATGAACACTCATTCCAGTCATGTTGCCTGCAGGCCCCTGGTAACTACCAGGCAACATTCAAGCTAGTTGATTCTTCTTTTGCAAGACCAGGTAAACGCATCCTCTAGAATCTTAGACATCCCTACAGAGGAAACATCCATAAACTATTAAATCACCTTCCTGAGTTAAGTCAGCTGAACATGGTGGATACTGAGAGCATTGAGGTTTTGCGAGTGGCTATGCTTCCGGATAAGGAGTCTCCGAGGGTTATTTGGAGTAAATTGGATGCTCTAGACCTTGTTTTGAAATGTAAGGAAGTATTTCAGTTATGGGGGATTATTATCTCTAAGCCAATGCCAGCCTGATACGTGAACCTTTTAATTATAACTCTACTGAACTCTCAAAGGCAAAAATCACCACTAGGTAATTTCCTAAAGACCATCAAAGTGCCCTGTAAGAAATGATCTAACCATCAAATGTTTACTGAGACCAGAGATATTAGAACATTTCCATCAAAGCACAGGCCAACCCAAAGAGAAGGGAGGGGGGTGATATCAATCCTCAACGAAGCTCCTCACCATAATCAAAGTAACACAGAAGCAGTATATGACCAGGTATACCACCTGGGCCAGCCCTTGTTGGAACTTAGGCTGTGTGATGATAACACCCAACCCCTCTCTTTGCTTTCCTGGAATGTGGTATGCTTGTCAAAGTTACTTAAAGATGCTGACTCCTGCTCCTTTCTGCCAAAGAATGACATCTGTATCCAAGACTCGTGGTGTTGCTGGATGCCTGCTCTCCTAGGCTGTCATACTCATTGTATCAATGCTATAAAAGGGAAGTGTGGGGTAAAGCAAAAGGGGATTCATGCACCTTTATTTCAAATTCACTGAACTGTAAAACTACAGCTTTAGACATGGGGAGTGAAAACATTCAATCAGTGCAGCTTGACTAGAAAGAGGGAAGGATACCTAATTTCAGTTTATTTCGTACTAATGTTTATTTGTCCCCTAATTCTACATCCAAAACGTTGGTTATAAAGACATTATTGTCAATTCCCAGCAGTCAGAGGGTAGTTTAATGTGTGTAGTGCACTAACAGGGAATTTTAATCTAAACCTTGCATGTAGCATGAAAGAAGTCCCAGTCCATGCTCAGATAGACCTTATATGGGGCATCCCCCATGCTTCCTCCTCAACAATTGAGGGATCCACAGGGTGGCAAGCTTATAACTATTTTACAGTCCTTCAATACTCGCTCTCAATCAATGAATCAGGATTTATAAGCGCGCCTAATCACCTGATAGGTTATCCAAGCGCTCCCTTAATCATTCCTCCGCTGAGCACTTTCCTTTATTTTTCATTGTTTGGTGTTATTTCCAGAACAGAGAGGCTCACAGCATTTAACCCGTTCCCAGCGTCGAACGTTCAGCGCCCAGTGCTGAACGTTCGGAGAACGAATGCTGGCCCGTCGGCCAACGGTCGTGCGCAGCACTGGGGAGGTAGCGCTCGTGACGACCGTTGGCCGACGGCAGCAATTAAAGGGTTAAGATACCTTTTTGGTCCACCACAGTAATCGATAAAATAGACCATTGGTTTGTAGAAGGTAATAATGAGAGGCTACTCAGAGCACTGTGTACCTCTGGAACTCAGCAGAAGGACCCACGTGAAATATGGGCTCAAGTGGTAAATTCAATACTGTCTCTCCAGAACCAGAAAGTTAAGTCCAGCACATGTTACACGCAAGGTTATGACCGCTAAAATGTTTGGTTCACCCCAGAGCTAAGTTCCCTGGTCCTTAACACCTCGAACCAGCTAGTAAGGGCATGAGGGATCTGAGAGGGATGTATGACATTACAACGCATGCTTTTACCACGCATTCCTTTACAACGCAGTTTTTACAACGAAAACCTTTGCAACGCATAGCGCTTTGGGGTGCTGGATAGTGAATAGTTTAATTTACTATTCCAACTCCAGTCCCCGTGGACACTAGGGAAGGTGTTGGATAGTAAATTAAAATTATTCCCTATCCTAGAGCGCCCCCCAGTGCAATGCGTTGTAATGGTTTGCGTTGTAAAAGTTGTGTGGTAAAGGCACTGCGTGGTAAAAGTTGCGTTATAAAGGATGTTTCCTATCTGAGAGAGCTGGCAAGAGGTAAGATGGCTGCTCGTGGGCTCGACATCCCCTCTAATCTAAGGACGGTCCAATTAAGCAACTTCCATAGAACTTGCAACAGCGCAGAAAGGGTCTAAAAAATGAGTAGATCAATAAAATCTGCTTGATACACGTGGTTACCTCGCAGGTACTTTTTATCATCCAATTTGGGAATGTTCACAAATTCAACTATGATGGCGCCAGATGCAGGAGTCCCTCGCCACGTTATTGTGCACTCTGACCCTAGGGTAGTCCTCTTGCGTATAATAGAAGTTTGTTTTACTTCAAGGGTGCAAAGGACACTGGCGGGGCTTGGCTTTCTAGTGGCTAAAGAGACAATGCGCATCATTGGCAACAGAACTCATCCCCAATGAGTGAATGGATAACTGTACTGCCGCAGGAAAAGCAATCTACAAATGGACGGGGCGAGCGGAATGTGCAAATAAGCATCAAAAGATTTGGGGCCCTAGGCTGCCCTTCACAGCCAGTCCTAATGTAATACGTTATCTACTGCTCACTATCTTGGGTATGCACTACATTTACTTATTAATGATAATCCGCATATCTTGTGCCGGTCATCTGGTTACCTGCTATTAATGAAATGTTGCGATGTGTTAAAATGAATTAAAATCCGTAAAAAGGTATATAAACAAGAATTGGAATTGCTATAGGTCTCGAATTTGTTTGAGTTAGAGCTATTGGCACTGTAAATGTAAATTTCTTTTACCTATGTGTTATGGAGTGTTTGTATGTGGTGTGTAGTGGAATTATGTGGATTGGATTGTGTTAGTTGTGGATTTGTGTGGCATGGAATTATGTGGTGCGGAGTGGATTGGTGTAGTGGAATTATGTGGAATGGTGCGCTGTGGAATTATGTGGATAGTAATTATGTGGTATTGAGTGTACTGGAATTATGTGGAGTAGGATTGTGTGTTATGGTGTGTAATTATGTGGAATGGAATTTTGTGTTTTGGAGTGGTATGTAGAGGAGTTGAATTATGTGATATGCTATTGAACTTTGTGGCATGGTGTGGATTTGATGTATGTGGTGTGTTGTGTAAATGTGTTGAGTTGTATTACATGGTTTGGTGTCGAATTATGTTGTGTGGATTGGAAATGTCTGGAGTTGAATTGTGTGGCGTGGGACTGTGTGGATAGCTTTGCCTATTTGGAGTCCAACGTAGAACTCTGGTCCAAGGCCCAGCACAAAATGAGAAGACTGGTCTTAGATAACAATGCTCTACTGTGTCACAACATTTACCGGAGATGGCATGAATAGGAGCGATAATAGAATCATCGTGAAGGAGGAACATACCAGTGGCTGCTAGAATCCAGCACAAATCAGCCAACATAAAACTAATCTGTTGTCCAGACTCTGTTGCAAAAGATGCAACTGACTGCATTTTAAAATAAAAGGATCAGAAAAATAAGCTAAAATGACTTTTTAATTTTGGAACACGTCTGGCTTCTATGATAAATAAAAACATTGTGTCCCACTAAGATATAATAAGGTCACAAGTGTCTGGTGAAGCAAGAGAATGGTCAGTGCAGTGGGATAAGCGCTAAAAGCTGCGAAAAAGCACAATGTTGCAGAGGTGACTTGAATGAGCCCCATGGAATAGTACTCAACATGGACCCGAACACTCTTAAGGAGGGTTTGAGGTAGAAGTATGCCAGCACCTATCCGAAGGATCAGGGAGAGAGGAGAAGAAGGGGGTAGCTCGAAATACAAAAGCCAACACACCACCTAGCACACAAACAATGACACAACCTGCTTGTAATGCGCAGATTACAAAACATGCATTGAAAGATTCCAAACAGAACATCGGTCATGTTTACACTGTAAGGTATGGTGGATCCATGATGATCTAACAGATGGAGCAATGGTCACCTTCCACGCACTCCAGGTTCGGACCACGGCCAAGGGATTTACACTACAGCAGCACATTTACATGAAGGTGTAGAGAGACGTGGCATGGGCACGCATACTGCACCACACACCACCAAGGAACTGGTTCCAAAAATCTTAGCGTACACCTAAGTACTGAACCTCAGTGGAATTAAGAATCCTGCACAGTTTCAACACATCAGAACCTATCAAAAATGCAGCTGTTAGAGCCCGCAGAACTCTCGAAGGACCTAAAAGTAAACACAATAATTTAAAAGAATCAAGAAGAGGAAAAAAAGGCGGATTCAATCTACAGCGAAAGCTGGCTCAGCGGACCAGGATTTAATAAGGGTAAGGCTTACCACTTTGGTTCGTACAACTAAGTGACCAGAAGGGCTCTGTTGGCGACACAGGGTTAGATATTTTCCCTGTTCATTAAGGAGAAAGAAATGCTATAAAATGTGATGCATTGTGGACCAAGTTTTAAACAAAAAATGGGCCTGCGACTTACGTCACCACTCGAGGAGAAACTGTATACTCCTTAAATGTCATCAATAGCGTCCCTTCTTTGAAAGTCAGTGCCCGCATTGTAAAATGGTAAAGAAGGTGTCGCGGAGGCAGACCAACTAATCAAACTGGCTTAATTAAACTAGCCTGCAAGGACGAAGAGAAGAATCACGTTAGCTGTGGCCCTTGGTTAAATCACCATAAACATAAGAACAAATAAAATAAATGCGATAACTGCTGCATTGCCTCTTTCAAACACTTACTATAAAATTCCAGCGACGTGGCAACTAGGATGGACGGACATAGGTTTGGGTCGTGGTGTAGATCCACAACCCGGTATATGGCAAAGCTCATTATGCCATTGATTAATGCTTTCTCTCTGCTTGCTAAGAAGGATTAAAAATCAGGCTATGGCAGATATTCGGGCTCGAAAAATCATAAAGCTGTTACAAGACCTGCAGGTCTAGTAACTTAAAAAATCTACTTGACCTAGGTGTAATGCACTTGACCTCTGTCTCTGAAAGTGGAGCAAATGTGACAAGTTAACAAGATTTAAAGGCATTTTTATTGCTCTTTCACTTTGTGAGCAATAAAGATGCCTTTAAATAATGCTATCTTGTCACATTTGCTCTGCTTTCAGAGACAGATGTCAAAAGTCTTCCTACTCACCAGAAAGGGCAAGTAGGACCTGAAAATAGCTTGACCTAATTCAATCTGGTACACAAATGCGAACGGGCGAGTGGATTTTTCAAGCCCTGATGTTGTCACATGATGAAAATGGCGATCGCACAGGAACACTAGAAAGTTGTTTCTAGTGTGGAGGGGCATGTAAGTGTAAGCGCCATGTTGACAGAGGCGATGCATACAGTAGTGGCGGGCTAGTTATGTGCACAGCCGATGTCTATTGTTATAACAGTTTGTGCAGAACTAGTGAAGGAAAATTACCAAGATTGCATGCATCGTGAATATTTGATGCTTTATCCATTACTAATATGAACGAAGTAAAAAGACAATGTTGGTTGCAAAAAATAGCGTGCATCATAAATGATCGATGCTTCACTCGCTGATATTACACACAGAGTGAAAGGCCTATTATGGTTATTCTTATGAAAGGCTGTATCAGGTAAGCACGTTAGCGTGACGGTGCCGTACCATTATTAGCAGTTTCGAGGGCCATACTGGGTGGTCAGGAGCCCGGCCAGTACCCTGCAGGAGGTAGCGAATTAGTGCTGCCAAGAGCTTGGAGGCATTCAGCTCAATAAATGTCACACACACACAGACAGCGGGATCACAGCAACAGCATCCGAACAAAGCCTGAGTGAGCTGGAGGGGCAGATAAATACTTAAAGATAAAGTGTGATGTCATGGTGTGCCACACTGGAAGTGCTCGGTGTTAATGTAAAATAAGCAGGAGGGAGGAGGAGGCAGCTGCAGCCGATGAGAGGAAGCAAACGGGGGGAGAAGGAGGAGGCAGCTTTAGAGAGGGAGCAAGGGAGTTCCTTGGTCTAAAAAAAGAAAAAACAGTGCTCAGAAAGTAAAATATAACATGTAACAGGGGCAGGCGTCATGGGAGGTTACAAAAGTAGAAGAGGAGGGACTACTGAGGATATTAACCAATGAAAAACAGCCTTTAAGAAGGTCAGTAAAAAGGGCCAATTAGAAAGATGGGCAGTGCTTAAAGCCCATATTCGAGATACTCATCCTGGCCTTGGATATTTCAAACTACATATCCCAGAATTCTAGAGTCTGACGCATGGCCCAATCACGTTCATTTTTATAGATACGTGTAGTATTGTGAACAAGCTGCTGTTTATCGCAGAACTGCGAGTGAGCCAGAAGCAATGCCATGGCATGAGCGGATTGAACACTAATAAAGTACGTTCTTTTCCATCTGACAAGGGTCGAGCGCTTGGCTTGGAGGTCATTGTATTTTAGATTACGGGTCTAAAAATATCCCCTAAGGATCTTGAATACGGTTATATGCATTCCAGAGGTTTGCCGCAACTCATGTCGGTTTGACCCAAATGTTACGACACACGTGTTTCCTTGTTCGAAGGTGAACACACTGTGTCTAGTTAACACAGACATGCCAACCCTCCCGATTCAGGTGTGAGACTACTGATTTGAAGGCTAGTCTCCCGCCTCCCGATTCGTCGGGGGTTTCAGCTGACAGGGCTTGGTATTGTGTAAAGTGCTAATTCTTCCAACAAAGAGTGGCGATGCAGGGGCTCTCGAAGGGGTGAAAAACCAACAAAGCGTCATTACCTTGGGAATCGTCTTTCAAAAACCTGTGAAGAACTTGGGGGGGGGGGCTGTTTCAGCCCGGGCTGCCACAGGGGGGTGGGGGGTGCATGCACTACCAACAACCTGCCAGGCCAGTGCCCAACACTTGCATCACCCTCTCTCTGCCTGCCATTATGCTCCATGCTTCCGAAAGATAAGAAAAAAACGTTCATTTACGTTTCAAATGTCTGATCCTACTGCAGCCACTTCTAAAGCCCATACATGCCAGTAACCCGATTCAAAGCCCCATTCTCCCGATTTATTTTTTTAAATCTCCCACTTTGCTCTCCTGAAATGTTGGCATATATGAGTTAAGAAGTGTTTCAGTCTTGTAGATGTGGATACAGTAATTTATATATTTCTGTTGTAGATTGTTCTATTGTGCACACACGCTGAGTGTATTTTGGAGGTTGTTTCTGGAAGGATCTTGATTAGCTTCATCAGCATCTAGTGAGTACTACTTGGAAGTGGTTTTATTAAACAACGGTGTGGGCAGAATATTAGCATCTGCATTAGTTACATAGTTATTGAGACACTGTTTAAAATGTTGTTGTAGGCAAAAATAATTGAATCAGCCGATTGGAATCAATACTACATGCTTCGTGAGGTAATCTCATTGTTAACTTTGAGGTATTTTAGATTTATTAAGGTATATAGAGACAATAGTTTGTCTATATATGATTTTTTTAGAAGTGGGTTACAGTTCCATGTCCTGAGGAGAACCCTTCAAACGATACTTCCTAGGTTTCGAAACGCATCAACCATTATTTGTGCGCTTACTATGCATAAATTTATGTGTGATACTAGAGTGCCATTTGTATCTGGGGAAACATGAATTGCTATTGTTTTTCTTTTATAATTATTACCTGGGTTCCAAAATTTTGCTCTAACAGAGGTGCCTTGTCCATTTACATGAGAGCAGTTGAATTGATCTAGAATTCTCATTTAAACATTTTACATGAGATTTCTTTTCAGCTCTCTTTTTGGGTTGTAACCAATCTGAACTGATAATTTGTATTGTATCAAGTTTGTTTTTGTGTTTGTTTAAACTGCGCAAATAGTCACTGTTTTGTTGAGATTTATGTTGGTGGCAGGGAACAATGTTTGCATTTGTTTTTGTGTGTGTGATGTTGTGTATGTGATAATATCAATAATACTTTATATGATGTTTGTATAAAATCAAAAAAATAAATGGTGACCGGTCTTATTGAGTAAAACGGTCACAAATGCATTAAATTCAAAAAGGATTAGTCAGTTTTTGCATTGTGTTCTTGGTAGCATATTCTAAATACAGCATGTCTCGAAGATACAGTGCATGCGCTGCCTAGGTGAGACCTAAAAACAGGACTGATTTACCAAAGAGTGGGCTGTAAGTCCCACCCACCTTTAAATGATAGTAATTCATACATTTTACGGGATGCCCATGTAGCAGTTTGGCAAATGTCAGTGAGGGACGCCCTGCCCACATCTGTCCAATATCCAATCTTTCATAGTTCTAGTAGAGTGATCATGAATAATATGGGGGAGAAGTGAGATTAGCTGATCATGTGCTAGAATTACAATTTTCCTGAGCCATTAGTAATGGTAGCTACTTAGGACTTTATAGCCATATGTCCAACACCAAAGGCTATAAACAAGTACTCAATCCACCTTAATTGAGGTGGTATGGGCCAAATATATTTTCAATGCTCATACATCATCAAGAAGTAGACCTTGATTATTCCTTCTCTTACCTCTCTGAGGCACAGGAATGGGAGCACCACATTCTGCTCATAATGAAAGTGTAACAGAATCTGTGAGCAGGATGAATTACCATTGCCTTTGGAAGGAAAAAACTGGTGAACCTCATAACATAACAGAGCTTCTCGTTCCCCACGATTTCTGGCTGAGCTTTAGGCAGAGGAATTTCAGGGAGCTTTAGACAGTTTCTTGGTGTGCCGATTTGAGGAGTAGGAGGTCCTTTCACACCAATGGGAGGCACAGGAAGAAGAAGACAGTGACTGGTAAAATGAGTGATAAACATTTAAGACGTCTGAGGGCATAAGACTTGGCTACATATTCCCCCCTTCCAACCTCTCTGTAAAATGGATAGCTACCAATTGTGCCTGCTAGGCCCTGTGAAAATACCTCTTGCCTGAAATCAAAAATTCTGCTAGGTCTGAATGAGACTGGTCAAGAACCTTATTCAGGTACCGGGCAGAAAAGGAGCCTCAGTGTTTCCCAGTGGTCTTTTAGGTGGACGGGGAACATGATATGCTTTCTGGATGATGCATTGTGGATGCCACCTTTGCAGATATACCCTTCGGCATCATCCCTATACTTTCAGTTTCCAAACCTCGAGTCCTACTTTCTGCAGCGTTGCAGTACAGAGGGTTGGTCTCTCTACAAGGGGCCGAATCATAACTGTAGTATTCTCTTTATATCTATCGTATGTCTGTACCTTGGAACCTAGAATGTTAAGATGATGAATATTCCTGTAGTATTCAGTTGCTGCCTGGTAGCTGATGGTTAGTTAGGGTGTTTAAGAATAAACCTTGCTTAAACCTACATCATTCTTTTACATTTATTTACATCTTTTCATTGGCGACGGGATGGAGTGAAAGAAAAGAAGAAGAACACCTTAACATCAAGCTAAGTAGTTTGACAAGTTTGTTGAGCTATTTTAAGACTTTGTGAGAAATAGGAATGAAGATTAACATTTATTAAATTTACATGAGGAGTTGGAGAATTACAAATATTATTATCGTTATCTATATTGACTTTGAGCTTCTCCAGCGGCTGAAATTTTAAATGGGAGATTAAAGATCTTCCCCAGCGGCAGTTGGTTAAATCAGAGGAAGCGTTCTGAAGGTCAAAAGAGAGATTACGATAATTTTGTGTTGGCAAACTCAATATTATTCCTTCCCCAGCGGCAGTAAGGTGCAAAGAGAAGTTTTTTTTTTTTTATTAAGATATCGTAATGGTGACTTTCCTGCGGCAGTTTAAATGTTCGTGTTGGGAAGGAATGGAAGCGAAGGTGTAATAATGCAGCGTTAATGTGAAGAAGAAAATGCTGTTGAGTTAAAGCAGAAGATACATTGGTTTCTGTTACCGTTTCCTTCTTGATTTGAACTGCAAATCTGCGAGACGAGCTCTTCCTTGGTCGGCGTTTCTTCAGGATTGATGACGTGGTGGAACGTGAAACGGGAGTTGGCGAAGGGCACGCATGAGACATTGTGAGATCTCGAGCGGCTGTTTCTCTTCGCGCAGTCAAGGAAACGTCACCTTTGAACTGCCTGAACCTTTTTCGTGTCATTTATGCGTGTGCATTTTCATTTGCGTGGCAGTCTTTCTTTTAAATGTGACGAAAACTTACGGAAGTGAGCAAACCAGGAAGGAAAATTGTTGTGGTAACTCGAGAAAAAGATAATTACTATATTTTATTTTCGTTTTCTTCTCGTTCTATGATTGATTGCTTTCTTTTCATTCAAAGGTGAAGAAATATGTTTATGTAATGTGAATTAGTGTGTAATATCTAATATTTAGCAAAGGAAGATATCAATTTAATTTAGTTTGAAGGCATTTTGAGACAAGAAGTTATTAGATATCTAGTGCTGCGCATTTAATTGTTATACAATTTAAATTTAAAAATGCAGAATGTAACAACCCCTCCGGTTTTTTTGAGTGATCCGGGAGAACCAAAGGTAAAATGGAGTAAATGGAAAAAGATTTTTGCGCATTATGCTAGAGTTTGTGGCGCAAATGTAAGCGCAGAAAGAAAATATTCTTTATTAATCCATTGTCTTGGTGGGGAAGGGCAAGAAGTTCTAGAAAATTTGCCTGCTTTGTCTCATCAGAAACAGAGAGGTTTGGATGAATATGAGGTATGTTTGTTACAACTTGACAAGCATTATTTACCTCGTGTAAATACTATAATGGAAAGATATCATTTTGGTAGAAGAGAACAAGGTAAAGACGAGTCAGTTGAGGAATATTTAACTGCGTTGAGAAAATTATCTTCTACTTGCAAGTTTGGTCCTGCCAACGAGGAACGTTCAAGGGATCAGCTAGTGTTGAAATGTAGAGAGGATAAAATTAGAGAAGAATTGTGGCTCAAGGATGAACCACCTCTTGAGGAAGTTGTAAGTATAGCCAAGAGGGTTGAACACATGATCAAATGTGTTGATGAATTAAAACATGACGAAGGGAGGACTGAGGAAAAGGTAGAAAAGTTAGAAGTGAAGGAAGATGGTTCACAGATAAAGGAGGTGAAAGAAAGTAAGGCCTCTGTAAATGATAAAAGTAAAGAGGAGGCTTCCTTGTCAGCTGTAACATGTTATAGATGTGGAAAATCTGGTCATAAGGCTAAGTCAAAGTTCTGTCCGGCAATGAGTTTTCTCTGTCATGGGTGTTGGAAAAAAGGTCATTTTGTTAAATTTTGCAAATCTAAGGAAAAAAAAATAATTAGTAAAGAAATAAAAGAATGTATATGTCAAGTGAAGGACAAATAAGAAAAGGATTATCCAACTGGAATAGTTAAGATTGAAGGTATTGAACTTCAAATCAAATTTGACTCTTGTGCACGTATAACAATTGTATCAAAAGAGTTTTATGAAAAATGTTTAAAGATGAAAAACAAACTAATCAAAATGGATGTAAGTGCAGGAGGCTATGGTGGTGCCCCTATAAGCATAATGGATTATTTCAATGCTTGCATTGAATTCAAGGAAAGAATTATTATCGGAAAAGTCTATGTTTCCAAAGTTGGTGATTGTTTAATTGGGTGGCCACATCAACGTTTGTTGGGGGTCATACTGAATCCAAATTCTAATCCACAGATTCAAATTCAGGAGATTGTATCAAAAAATAACTCTTTTATGGAGGAGTTTCCCAAACTCTTTCAATCAGAATTGGGTTGTCTTAAAGGCTATAAACATTGTATAAAGTTAAGAAAGGATGCTGTTCCTGTGGTTGCTAAGGTTAGGAGGATTCCAATAGCTATTCAGGAAAAAGTTGAACAAGAATTGAGGAAATTACAAGAACAAGAAATAATTACTTCTGTTGAGGCAACTGAATGGTTGGCTCCAATTGTTGTCGCCAACAAACCTAATGGCGATATAAGATTATGTTGTGATTTAAGGTCACTCAATAAGGAAGTTGTAGTGGACAAATTCCCTTTGCCTAATATAGATGAATTATTATCATCTTTAGGTGATGCTAGAATTTTTACAACACTTGATCTTACTCAGGCATATCTCTAACCTTCTGCCATCTATGGGGTTTCTTCGAAAACCACTGGGAAGGGTCCATAAACTCTAAAGCTTCAACCGCAAATTTCCCATAGAATTGTGCGGAGCACGTGAATGTGTTCCCACACTGCACCCGTCCTCCGTGGGGTCCCTACTTACTCACCTTGGGTGGTTCCTTGGGGTCCCAGCGATTCTACATCCTCTCAACACTGTCTTGACTCCAGTCATGGTTCTTATACCACTTACTTAGTATATAGTTTGGTCCCCCCCGGGACCCACTGTGTATTAGTGCTGTTTACTTTAATTTCTGTGCTTAAGTATTGTGTGCTTTGTGATTATCTTTGTGTAGGAGATACTGTGTCCTACTAGATAGGGTTATATCAATAAATAGATATTTTTAGAGCTACTGTGTGGTTCTCCTTTCATTTAACCAATAATATAAGGTTGCATTCTGGTAAAGCAAGCTGCTTAACATTCCTTCATGACTAAGCCTGAAGGCTGCTCTCCACAGCTACCACTTGGATAGCTTTCTAAGGTTATCTTTGACCTCTTAAATCACCATAGGGGTTGTTTGGACTGGTGCAAGGTGCCCACTTTAATCACTGGACAGCATATACCAGGCCAACGTCTCACAGGTGTCAAAAACTGCCTCCATTGGCGTAGCTAGACCTTTTGATGCCCATGGCGGTCCCTGTGTTTGCCGCCCCGCGATGGCTGCAGGTAAGAGGGAGGGTGCTGGCGATTCCTGTATTTGCTGCCCTGCGATGGCCACATGTAAGGGGGGCCACCGCCCCAAAACTCATGCCGCTGGGGCAGACCGCTCCACCTTGGTATGTCACCAACTGCCACAATAAATTTTATGACTTGGGCTGGCTCGCTTTTCCAGCCAAAAGTCTGCATACAGTTGCATACTATTATGCGGTGATCTAGCCCTTGCTGATATGATGTGGAGTAAATCATACTGAGTTATAAATACAGGTGGATATGTGCACACCTCTTGTGGTGTTTGGGCAAATTAATAAGGACAAAATATTGTGTGGCCAAAATATTATGAAGGCAAGATTCTATGGGCAAAACAAAGTTTTACTAGACTTCACTTTACTTAGACGTATGTTGAAGATATATGTAACATACGTAATATATATATATATATATATATATATATATATATATATATATATATATATCAACAACAGCCTCCGAGTACTGGACCCCCGACCCTACAGGGCGGCCTCAGGCAATGGGCACATAGCAGCCCATCCGACAACCAAACAATGAGGCCCATTTCAGCAAACAGGACGTTTATTCAGAAGGTACAGCAGCATACAGATTTCATAGTCCTTACGCCTTCGGCTGAAATGGCCTTGATCACATGTGAATATTGTAAAGTGCTGCGTGCGTAGGTACATGCTCTTTATATCGAAAGTCACATGATAAATTGAAAGAACACAAGTCCCATAATGCAGTATAACATTTTTTCAAAAAGTACCACATGGAATCATGATTGATCCACATTTGCTCACAAGTTGTTTAAGTTCAAAATTGTACCTGCATTCCTTTAGTAAGTTGGTCATTTCTTGTAATCATGTGCTTATTATAAAAAACTGTTTGTGATATTCAAATCAGTCTCTTGCCTCCAGAAACTCTTGTCTGCATGAACGATCGAAGTGGGAGTTCCTCCACTACAAATCCCTTCCTACAAAAAAATCATCATTTTCACCAAAGTGGCATCTCCTAAGTAGGTTCGGTGATTGCGAGTGGGTCAAGCTCCTCCATTGAACACCAACAACAGCCTCAGAGTACTGCAGCCGCTGACCCTCAAGGGCGGCCTCATGCAATGGGCACAAAGCAGCCCATCCATTATCAGCACGACAACCAAACAATGAGGCCCATTTAAGCAGATAGGACATTTATTCAGAAGGTACAGCAGCATACAGATGTCATAGTCCTTACGCGTTTCAGCTGCAATAGCATTGATCACAGGTGAAAATTGTAAAGTGCTGCGTGTGTAGGTACGTGCTTTTTTATAACGAAAGTCACATGATAAATTTAAAGAATACAAGTTCCATAATGCAGTGTAACGTTTTTTCAAAAAGTACAACATGGAATCATGATTGATCCGCATTTGTTCACAAGTTGTTTGAGTTCAAAATTGTACCTGCATTATATATATATTACAGCTCCAACATGTGTACCTCCTCCATGCACTCGCAAACGATGTGTACCTCCTCCATGCACTCGCAAACGGGTGCTATTGCGTGGGCGGTGCACCCGCTACACATCTGCTTCCAATCTCTCACTCCTTAAATGCAAGAATAGAGCACTCACGGGGGCGAAGCCAAAATAGTTTATTTACGGACTCGCGCTGCAACCAGACGCGTTTCGGCAATCGCCTTTTTTGATGGTAATCAGGCGCGCTGGAAACGGCCACAATTTGTATCATTAATTTCCCGACTATGAATAACAGCGAGAAGGGACAAGTATACATGCAATGACATCGCCATCTTAAAACATGCATAATCCAATACACGCAATTAGATAATGTGAATAGTAATCATAATTCACAACAATGATTGAAATAAAAGTGTAAATACACCTTATTGGCGACTGCCGAAATGCATCAGCTTGCAGCTAGAGTCCATAAATAAACTATTTTGTACTCGCCCCTGTGAGTGCTCTATTCTTGCGTTTAAAGAGTGCGAGATTGGAAGCAGATATATATATATATATATATATATATATATATATATATATATATATATATATGTAAATGTGAAGTTATGAACAGTAAATCTATATCCTGTCCACACTATAGGGTCGATTCAGATTCGGGAAAAACCGCTCCGAATAGCCGTTCGGAGCGTTTTTCCCGTACGAATCGTACTCTGCAACATCCTCCGTACGTTTGACGAAATACAATCCGTACCAGGAGCTGGACTCCGTACGAATCGTACAGAGACCGTACGAATCAAATCCCCGTACGAAATTCCCTCGGAACCCGGTGTACACGACATCTGTACAGTTCGCGGCTGGTTTTTCCAAACCAGCAAGTAAGATTTGTGTCGGGTATGCACCGTACGACCCTTTTTCTACCGGAGCAGCCGTAAAAGCAGAGTTCGCCCCGAAACCGGTACGGAATGCCCCCCCCCCCCCCGGGTACGGTGCGTACACCCCATGATCGCAGGGGTACGGTGCGTACTCCTGCAATCATGGGGTGTACGCACCATACCCCTGCGATCATGGGGTGTGCGGACGGTACCCCATGTTCGCTGGGTGTAGGATGCGTACACCCTGCGATCGCATGGGTACGGTGCGTACACCCCATGATCGCAGGGGTACGCACCGTACCAGGCGATCATGGGGTGTACGGACCGTACGGTGTGTATGTGATTGTGAGCTTTTCCGTACGAATCGCCCTTACCTGACGTGGACCATACGAATCGCGTCCTCATACCCCGGTCCGGATCGTACTCGTCGGGTCGTACAGCATGTTTAGGATTCGTACGGAGAGGGCTCCGGATATGAATCGTACGGACGTTTTATTTCCGGGATCGGAATCGACCCCTATGTGTTTGTCAATAATATTCTATCAGACATCCCCTCTGGTGAAGGCTGGTGAGTTTTCACACACGAGGGGCATACTTATTATTATTATTATTATTATTATTGCATTTCTTATATAGCGCCAGAATCGACCCCCGAAGGGGTATCTCCGCGCTTGCCTTGGGAACCCGTCCTGGTTTTTCCCTGTGAGATAGCCCCTACAGGGCATCCCCAAGGTGAAAGCCAGGCATCCCGCCGCGGGGGGGCCGTTGTGGAGATTAAGCAAGCTTAATGCCCAGAGTTGCAGAGTGTGAACCCATGATTAGATCAGGCACCGAAGCGAGAATTATCGAGTCCGTGGACATTTGAGCTCAGCTCCCTGCCGCGTCGTCTAGATTACTTATTATAAGTGAGTCGAGGAGATTTTTTACAACAAACCTACTTTAAAATGGAATAGGTTTTCGAGATAGTTCTGGGCGACCGTAATCCAAGTATGCAATATGACATGGCCTACTACTATTTTTCAAAATGCATAAAATGCCTTCCTTTACTTCTGTTTTGCATTCCTTGAATGTTCTCTTTCTCTCCCTTCCAAATCCCATACAATATCACTTAAAATGGGCTTGAATGAGAGAAAGGATAGGAACATTCAATGTTTTTACACTTATCACAAACTTTTAAGTCTGTAGATTTATCCGAAGTAGGTCTGCAGCGGTGGGACTGCTTTTGGCTAGGAGAAGAATACGCTGGCTCTCTTCTATGGTCTCTAAGTATCAGTCCTGGATGGCTAACCTGACTGAATGTGCCATAGTGGAAAACCGTCGCTTGTGTGAGGCGGTAATGGATGAGAATGTGGAGAGGGAAATGGAGATCTGGGCGAAAACTATCACTTTTTTGGTGCAAAAGCCTGGTAACCGAAACATACACTTAAGTGACCAAACAGATAGCACATCGGAGTTGGAGAGGGATACATGAAGGACATTGAACAAGACAAGGAAGCAGCCAGGGATTAGATAGCCATATTTTTTCTTTTGGCTTTTTTTTCTGTCTCATTCACTTGGATCGCTTTAGTGTTAAGTATAACATAGGGTGTATTTGCATGAGATACTCGCCACAGCATGAGGTACTTGGTTTTTTTGAGCGAGTGCTTACAGTACGTCAGCACCATTTTATATCAGGTAGTCACCTTTAAGGAGCTCATGGACTCACCTTTAATGAGTTGAGTACAACAAACACGGGAGCCTGGACATGCACCATCATTAGGTCTCGCCTCTCAATGCGCAAGCGCATTGAAGAGGCAAGACTATAGCGTCTTAAACAGACTTTACCTAACTGGGCGATTTGGTGCTGTGCCCGTGGCTTTTAGGTCAATGCGCAAGCGCATTGACCTAAAATGCGCGTGCACATCACCAAATCGCCGTCTGTTCCCTCAGCCGCACTCCCCCACACCTTTGAAGTGAAGCTTAGCTTCACTTCAAAGGTATCCGCTCCCAGTAGTTTTTTGCTTTATTTGTTCTTTGCCATTCTTGTTTATATAAGTAGCTCTCCCTAACCGGATGTAAAAATGTATTTAGAAGTATAAAAGCATCTCTATTATCACTTTCATACCTCATAAAACCCAATACCTAGATATAAGGCTCTAACCCAGAGCGTAGCGTAAGTGTGCTGAAACTACATGGCACTCGTTTACGTTTTGTACAGGCAGCCCTTCGATTGCTCAAGATTTTTCATTCGGCCTGCTGCGATAACATCAAAAGAATTTGAGGTCAAAAGCTAGTCAGTGGCAACAACCTTTAGTGTGCTTAACACTCCAATTTGTAAACATCTTGTAACAAACAACTAGTCACACTTAGAAAAGGCAGTAGTCTGGAGGAGTGAGTCTATGTTTAATTTGAACGATTACAAAACTTCTGTTTCTCTTGCACTCACTCAGACCAGCAAGATATAAAACTGCTTTTTTTAAAGCACTTCCTCGTTTATATATCGAGTAACGAAGGAAGTGAAAAGCAAGAGGATAAAAGCTTTTGAAATGCAGTCTTCAAAACCACAGGCTCGGATCATGAGCTTCCTATACAGGTTCTGGCGATTACAACACCTTTAGAATCGAGCCAGTCACTTAACGTTTTCTCACTCTGCATCGTCATTGCATTGTGTCCCACCACGACAAAAGGGCTAGAAAGCAAGGTACTCAATATTGACAAACAAAAATCCGGGAGATAAAAAAAAAGCCCACCCATAAAACCCATCACATAAAAAATTGAGATCAGGCAGCTATGGTGTTGCAGTTTACTGGACTCTGTACTTCATATTTTATGTATTTAGTAAGACAATTACAGAAAGTGATCACTGACTATTTAAAATAGCCAGATTGCTGCAAACCATCGCATATTTTGTTTTCCACATTTCAGTGCATGCTTCAGTAGAAAGCAAACCTCAAGTACACAGTTTAATTTTAGGGTATACTCTCAGAATGTGAACCTCTCGTTTGAAAGGCGAGACATTAAAGTGTGTTGTACATCAGGAGTAAGGCTCGCAGTGTACCAAGATTAACCCAAAAGTAAGGTTCGTACGTCATGACTACTTTTTTGCCAGGAGCATCTTCTAGAAAGACTCCAAAATGCATGTAGTATCGGAAAGGAGAACGTGACGAACTGCCCAACTGTTTCTCTCAGCAAAGATATTGCATATTATATGGACACTGCTAGTGGGGTTGGTAAAGTGTCGAATTTGGACTAGAGATCACACCAAATTACTGAATGCCTGTCTGACCTTTCAAAGATTATGTAAAAGACCAGTTGATTAAAGAACAAATGTTTTCTAACAGCAAAATCTAACTTTCAAAACTTTTGGGGGAAATAGATCAAATTGCAAATTTTTCTTCAAGTCTATTCACAAGATAAATGTATACATATTCCTTCATTGAACATATTGTACATAGGCACACGGAACAAACCATCGATGTGTAAAAAACTTTTAATAAAAGAGGGTTTTAGGGCTGAAGCACACAATTGAAACTGAAATGTCTGCAATGGCCTGCCAGAGAAGCAAATTTGAATATTTGCAAGGCACGGTACTAAAAGAGAGCCTTCGTTCAACAGTGTATTTTGTTTTTACAGGATTTGTTAATACTCAGTTGGTTCGAGTATCAAGACGATATACAAATCAGCAGTGCATGCAGCATCTCTAAATTGTATCTGCTTCATGGACAAACTGAACAATGTAATCCCTTTTTTTACAATTAAACTATTGAACAGTGTTATATCAAACCAAGCAAATACAGTTCCTTTAATCAAGTTCTATTTACATGCCAAGTCTGGTGTATTTTTCTGTTCAGCAATTTTTTCTCTGTATCAAGGAGCAAAGAATTCTATGAGCTCTGAGCAAAATTGTCGAGAAGAACCCCAAATGCATGTAGCTTTTTAATGGAAAGTTTCATGCAGATTCATGAACACACCCTCACTCACCCTCACACACCCTCAGCCTCACACCCCCTCACTCTCCCTCACCCTCACACACACTCACACTCCCTCTCCCTCACAGCCCCTCACCCTCACACACCCTCACTCCCCTCACACCCTCACACCCCTCACAACAATCTCACACTCACTACACCTCACACCCTCATCCTCACACACCCTCACACACACTCACCCCCTCACCCTCGCACCCTCGCACCCTCTCACCATCAACACCCCTCACCCTCACACACCCTTACACTCATCCCCTCACCCTCACACACCCTCAGTCACCCTCACACCCTCACCCTCACACACCCTAACTCTCACCCGCACCCACTCACACACCCTCAGACTCCCTCACTCACCCTCAAACACCCTCACACACCGTCACACACCTACACCCTCACACCCTCGCACTCACCCTCGCTCCACTCACACCCTCACACCCCTCACAACACTCTCACACTCACTACACCTCACACCCTCACCCTCACACACCCTCACACACACTCAACCCCCTCATCCCCTCACCCTCGCACCCTCTCACCATCAACACCCCTCACACTCAAACACACTTACCCTCATCCACTCACCCTCACACACCCTCAGTCACCCTCACACACTCACCCTCACACACACTAACTCTCACCCTCACCCACTCACACACCCTCAGACTGACTCACTCACACTCACACACCCTCACCCTCACACACCGTCACACACCCACACCCTCACACCCCCACACTCACCCTCACTCACCCTCACTCACACTCACTCATCCTCACACACCCTCAGCCTCACACACAGTCACACACCCTCAGCCTAACACACCCTCACTCACCCTCACACACCGTCACACACCCTCAGCCTCACACCCCCTCACTCACCCTCACCCTCACACACACTCACACTCCCTCTCCCTCACACCCCCTCACCCTCACACACCCTCGCTCCCCTCACACCCTCACACCCCTCACAACAATCTCACACTCACTACACCTCACACCCTCACCCTCACACACCCTCACACACACTCACCCCCCTCACCCTCGCACCCTCTCACCATCAACACCCCTCACCCTCACAAAGCCTTTCACTCATGCCCTCACCCTCACACACCCTCAGTCACCCTCACACCCTCACCCTCAAAAACCCTAACTCTCACCCTCATCCACTCACACACCCTCAGACTCCCTCACTCACCCTCAAACACCCTCACCCTCACACACCGTCACACACCTACACCCTCACCCCCCTCAATCACCCTCACTCAATCTCACTCACAAGCCCTCACCCTCACACCCCCTCAACCTCACACACCCTCGCTCCCCTCACACCCTCACACCCCTCACTACACTCTCACCACACCTCACACACTCAACATCACACACCCTCACACACAATCACCCACTCTCACCCTCGCAACCTCTCACCATCAACACCCCTCACCCTCACACACCCTTACCCTCATCCCATCACCCTCAAACACCCTCAGTCACCCTCACACACCCTAACTCTCAGACTCACCCACTCACACACCCTTACACTCCCTAACTCACCCTCACACACCATCACCCTCACACACCATCACACACCCACACACTCATACTCCCTCACTCACCCTCACACTCCCTCACTCACCCTCACACACCCTCACACACCGTCACACACACTCAGCCTCACACTCCCTCACTCACCCTCACCATCACACACACTCACACCCCCTCACCCTCACACCCCCTCACCCTCATACCCCTCACGCTCACACCCCTCACCCTCACACCCCTCATACCCCTCACCCTCACACCCATCACCCTCACACCCATCACACTCACACCCATCACACTCACACCACTCAAGCCACAAATGGGTGTGCGATAGGAGGACGCTCGGCTTGCAGGGTAATCAGTTTGCTTCATCCACCCCATTTCACAAATACACAAGGGTACTTTACAATCAAAGGAACTAATGTATGTGGTTTTCATTGTTAACTTTTAGATCAGAATAAAAATAAAAACTCTTCACAAGGTTGCTATCTAGTAACATTTTACATAAAGTTTTCCACTGGATACAAAGGTCAGGCAAGATAGCTGAAGTGATGAGGTGGATATTGCTAGCGCCACACATACAGCAAAGGCAGACTGACTGTATTCCCTCAAGACATTTTATGCAAAAAAACAGGATATTAATAGTAAACATTATGCAAAAAGCATGCATCAAATAAAAAATATAACAAATATTCAAAACCCAATAATTCAGGATTTTAACAAGACTATGCACATTGGTGAGGTGGCAAAGTTTCAAAACTAAATTAGTCACATCTCCTCTTCCCTGTTGAGCTTTCGACATTTCTAGACACAGAGGTTGGTCTACTTTGGGGGTTGTCGTATGGGGGGAGGTGGTTTTAAAGTCATAATCGTCAATAGAAACGCACTAAATACTAACTAAAGTAATGGGATTAGGGGCTCTATGAATGCGAGACATATTGCATTGCTGTGCTTCTCTCCTCTGCTGCACTCTCCTGCTCTCTAGAGATGTGGCATAACAACAAGAGCTGCCATCAAAGTCACGTACATACAAAACATGTTGCATTCCAAATGCTATAGGTGTCACATTCACAAAAGTTAAAACTATTGGCGTTGTATATGACAAAACTATCAATTTAGCTATTTCAAAAATCAACACAAAAAAAATATTTACAAGACCAATAGCTCCAACTTTTCTAATGCGAGACCTATTGCATTTCCAATGCTTGTTTTTTGTTTGGGATTCTTTCAAATTTCGTATACTCTCCTAAATACTGCTCTCTGTCTTAGCCTATGTTTCTGTTCTAATGTTGCCTCATGGTGCTTCTGTTTCTGGGGTCTTAATATATTTGGTTTCATGTTGTTTTCTATTTTTTGTTTTTATTAAAATGTATTTTATAAATGTATCTGCCATGTTTTTGTATACCATATGACTATCATCTCATGTGGTGGTGTCCATACTGTTTGCGTGATATGGAATAGTAATGTGATGTCATGAAACAAACATGTTCATTTGATTTTAGTAGTTTGTCAACATGTCAGCTTCTCTCATGATTTTGTTTGGGGTAATGGTGACCCCAAAAATTGTGTTTTTTAATGGGATTATTAATGTTACTATTTTGATGAATTTTCTTTAGGTCTGTTTCTTGTACTTGTCATGTTTGTAATTGGTATTGTTATTAGTACTATATGTAATCTTGCAGGATTTTTCTATGTCTGTAGCCTGAGGAAGCCTTTTTAGGGTGAAATGCATTGGCTGCTTTATTTTGAAAAAAGAAGAAAAAATAATACAATAAAGCGAAGAAATGTATTCATCAACCATGACTTGCCACCATCTATTTACTTGTTTTTTTCTTTTTCAAAACATTTACTAATTGATTGTGGTCCCCTCTCTGTATGTATATAGTACATGAAGGACATATGGGAGAGGTGTAGGAAGTTGTAAGGAGCCTGAGGGAGGGGGACTGCCATTGTGGATTATACCACGGATGAGAGCACACGCCTGTATCTGTTCCTCTAAATTATACCCTGACAATGTAATGCTATGTTAATATACTGGGTTGTGAACGCCGGCTAGAATATGAATCTTACAGGCTCAAGCCGCAAAACACTAATCATGCAGGCGCAGGACTCGAACGGTCAATATATGTAGTGATCAGTGGCGTAGCATGGGGGGGCACAGGGGCAGGTGCTCGGGCGCAGGAATCTTAGGGGTACAACATTTTAAAAGAAAGAAAAATCATTCTACTCAGTTTTATCTTTTAAAATGTACCTCCAGGATGTGTTAACGGTCCACCGGTTAGGGGACGCAATACTTGCCTTGCCCCGGGTGCATGGCCAGGTCTAAACTGGGGTGGCATGGTGAGCAAAAGAATGATGGATTTAACCCAGATCTCGTGATTGGGGGTGAATGTTTTGATTTATTCTGCATTCCGTCCATCAATTGTGTGTCTTTTTCCCCGGGTGCTGGCAACCCACGCTACGCTGGTGGTAGTGATAGTACAGTAATACAACGCTATTATTATTGCCTATGAACTGCCATAACATCAGCTCTAGGTATGTCAGGATTCTAGCATAACGGCGCTTGCATTGTCTTTGAACTACAATTCCCATGAGGTAGTCGGTGGGAGGAAGTACTTCAGACGACGTAGCGCCAACAATGATGTGCGTAATTCTGAATCTGACGTTCCGCTCTCGCTCTGGTGAGTGAGAGGTTTTCCCACGGCCAATCTAGGAGCCGTCTGTACCCTTTCCTGAATTGCTGGCGGTTGGCGGATTCTTCCGTTAGTATCTGGGCATGCTGGCAGGACTTTGATATCAAGGTAAAGGAGCCGGGAAAGGTTTTGTGTGCTTTCATGATTTACTGATTAGTTAAACAACAAATGGGGTAAACCCAGTATCCCCATGAACCTAGGCAGTTAATCAGTATTATCAACAATTGGTTCATTGGGGAACACAACATTTCTTTTACTTTCTCATAAAATATGTAGAAATTTGAACAGAAAACAGAATCCAGAAACCATCTAAGTATTTATATAGCCACGCCGACAGGTAAGAAATTAAGAAATAGTCCCTTGATAAATAGGACAATTGACTTTTTCAAAATGACTGCACTAATTAGGGCTACTTCTTTTCATTAGAACAGATTAATACAGCTCAACTCGCACCTTAACCCGGCTGGGTTTGAATGAAGGTGAGTGTTACCATGGGCATAGACATGTGTGGCCCAGATGTCCCTCTCAGAATCCATTCTCAAACAAACCATCTTTTTTAAATTCCCTAGGCTGTTGCTGTCCCCCACAGTCCTGATGAAGACCCGTTGTTGACTCCCTATGTACGCTTGTTGAGGGTCGAAACGTCGACGAATAAGTGGATTATTTGCATAGATATCCTGTACTTAGCACTGACAAATACGGTGTACAGTCTGATAATTGTATAATACGCATAGGCCACACTGAATCTTTTTGTAACTAACCCCCCCCATTGTATATAAGAATTGTACAGTCTTTTTGTCACTTTTGCGCCGTAAGCACTGAGCACTATAAGTCACTTTCTGCACTACTCACTTTTTTGGTACAGCCTTCTTTGTAATTTACATATGATACTAGTATTTATGAATGACTAAAAATTATAAAATAGCACATAAATACTTAGATGGTTTCTGGATTCTGTTTTCTGTTCACATTTCTACATATTTTATGAGAAAGTAAAAGACATTTTGTGTTCCCCAATGAACCAATTGTTGATAATACTTCGTGATTTACTGAGCAGAATGCAACAGCGTTAGTGTTGAAACCGCGCATTACCGTTTCAGGACTAGTGTGTTTACTTTGCCGCTCGTGGAGTCAACAAGGCTTGGAGACCGTAGTAACTCATAGCGGAGCGCGGTGGTGACTTTCCTACCATGCGTTTCCATGGATGGTAGACTTCCGGAATGTTCCATAGCGGAGCGCAGTGGTGTCTAGAACCACGCGTTACCGTGTACGGCAAGACTTAATGGATATTCTACAGTGGAGCGTAGTGGTGACTTGAATCACGCGTTACAGTGTATGGCAAAACTTACATGGAAACAACCATTTTTGATTTCTATATTGGCAGAGCATGTTGTGTGTGGAGTCTAACATCGCGCTGTGCTATTGCCGCTGGAGCTTGTTTCACTTTTCCTTTTCTGGATTTTGTTACATTTCTTTTCAGGGATTAGGGAGGAGCTCTACTGGTGGTCTTTGAGTAACTACTACCTTTTAAGTATGTACTAAGATTGCTATTCCAGGAACCTTGGAATGTATGAGGTGCTACAGAGTGGTGATTGTACAGATAACTTGCAGTATAGGTTGAGTATTAACACCTGTGAGTTCTGTGTTCTAGATGCATGGTATGGACTACGCAAGGCCTGGTATTGCTTGATTAGAAAAGGAGACAACATATGCCAGGAAAAGGTATAGAGTGACCTAGTGAGACTTAATGTGAATAGTCCATTATATGCACTGTTTCTATCTTTGTTCTTACAGGTCCTTTCCTTCCAATGCTGCTCCTTCCCTTTTCCCTTCCCTCGCCTCATCCCTCGAACACCATATATATATATATATATATATATATATATATATATATATATATATATATATATATATATATATATATATAGTTTCACAAGTTGCCTCTGAAGAAAGGGTGTTGACTCTCAAAAGCACATGAACATCCTTCGTGATGCACAAGTAAAATAATAAATGCATGCCTTGCCTGATGCGTTTCAGAGTCAATACCCTTTCTTCAGAGGCAGCATGCCAAACAATGTTCTTTCCGTTATTACTCCAACCGGCAAATCCCATCTAATTAGTATCCTGCCCACCTGGGCCTGAATGCAATGGATCACGGGAGTTGGAGTCTTTATAAACCCCAAGTGGGATGCTAAATAAAAGGAAAATATGCAAACTTTAATACAAGCATGTTCTATGTCTCCGATCCTACTTGTGGTTTATAAAGACTCCAACTCCCGTGATTCATTGCCTTCAGGCCCAGGTGGGCAGGATACTAATTAGATGGGATTTGCCGGTTGGAGTAATAACGGAAAGAACATTGTTTGGCATGCTGCCTCTGAAACGCGTCAGGCAAGGCATGCGTTTATTATTTTACTTGTGCATCACGAAGGATGTTCCTGCGCTTTTGAAAATCTTGTTGGGAGTGCACTCCAAAAGGGCAACTTGTGAAACTGTATTTAAGACGGCCTGCCAGGTCGGGGAGTGAACCTTTGCAAATACCAAATGCAAATCCTGTGGCATTCAGACTGTGAGTGACGCTGTGGAGCAACAAGCTGCGTTTGATTTATGGAGCAACCTGTTGTGTGTGTACAAGCAATGCTAAATAAAAGGAAAATATGCAAACTTTAATGCTTGCATGTTCTATGTCTCCGATCCCACTTGGGGTTTATAAAGACTCCAACTCCTGTGATCCATTGCATTCAGGCCCAGGTGGGCAGGATACTAATTAGATGGGATTTGCCGGTTGGAGTAATAACGGAAAGAACATTGTTTGGCATGCTGCCTCTGACGAAAGGGTGTTGACTCTGAAACGCGTCAGCCAAGGCATGCGTTTATTATTTTACTTGTGCATCACGAAGGATGTTCCTGTGCTTTTGAAAATCTTGTTGGGAGTGCACTCCAAAAGGGCAACTTGTGAAAAAATATATATATATATATATATATATATATATATATATATATATATATATATATATATATATATATATATATATATATATATATATATATATACACACACACACACCCACACACACACATTGGGTTGTTGGTGATATCAGGAGGTGGACCATTACACTCTGCATCTGGATTCTGCGAAGCAAAACCTGACAAGATATACTTACATCAACAAGAATTGCCATTCAAATATCAGCCTGAAATATTTCATTAAAGTTCTTATTTTTCCCATGTTTCAATTCTCCCATGCTGCTAGCGGGCGATCTACTGTCAAAAAAGGAGTAAGCTTCTGAGTTTTTGGTGAACTGGGTGCTAAATAGTTTGGTGTGAACTGCTCAGTTAAATTGTGGAATTTGGGACGTTTTACCTTAGATTTCCAAAATGCTTACGCATTTAGTACATTTGCAATTTAATAAAGAATTCCAGGCGTACACACAGAAAGTTGCCATTTAGGCACACACAAATGTGTATTTGTACATTTCCGCATCTTCTCAAAGGGGAATAGCCCATGAGAGAATTTGGGGATTTTTCCTTCCCCATTCCTACTTTGAAAACGCGTTCACACCTGTCCTTGAAGGATGTTCATCTCGCACTATTTAAGGGAGAGAAACTAAGTCTTGGCGAGTACCAACAAACTAGTGAGTGCAAGGGAATTCCTCAGCTTTTGCGGGGGTGCAAGTAGAGACCACCCAAAACCTGCCATAGAGAGCAGATTTCCCCACACAGAATTTCTGCATACTGGGGAATAGTTCTGTATTTACCAATTCCAATCCACACCAGTCCTGAGTCTGTTAATCAGAAATGGGACCTGCAATCATAAACGAAGGTAGTTTGAAACCTTAGTTCTCCGAAGGGCCTAATTTCAAGCTGGAGGTTAAATTCCTAAAGACATTTTCTTGGAAGAAAAGGGCCAGGAAAAAAGGCAAAATGTGTGGAATGTGGTGCTTTTTATACAGATTCCACAGCAACTCTTAGGTCCTGAGCGCAAGCACAGGATTACATTTCGATCCCTTTTGAAGGGAAGTGCCTCTTTTATTTTTTCAGGACAAATTTGATTGTGTTTTCACAAAGATTCACAGGCGTTCAGGCCAAGGAACATATACAGGAGTTTGCAATGCATACCCCCACGAACAGAGACAACAAAAAAACTTGCACAGTCGATCCTTGCCATCCCACCCAAGTACCATATGACACCAGAATGCCCCTTAACAAATTAAGCATTAGACAAATACATCATTCCCTTGCCGTTCCGCTCACCGTCTCCAATCTTCCACCTCTAGAAGGGTGCCAGTAAAGCGAACCGAAGCTAAGACAATTCCCTTATAATCAGCCCACCTCTGGTAAACTTTGGGGCGTTTTTGGGGTCAACCACATGCCTGATACACTACCACCTTCAACCCCATACAGTGGCCCATCCCCAACAGTAAAAAACCCAAATTGTCATTTTACTTCGGAAAGGCTAATAGCCCCATTGGTGAGTAGAGGGTTACATGCTGACCAATCAGCTATGCTAACTTCTGAATGGGTCTACTAAAGTTGGTACTGCAAGGAATCAAATTAATTGTCACATTAAACCTGATTTGTTGCCCAAGTAAAATTTAATGTAACTTTTAAGCAAATGCAAATGTAGATAGTTTACACTCTGTTGCCTACGTTTTTCAGGGACTACACACAGATGCTGGCCACAAGACAGCCTTCTGCCCTTCTAGGGAGAAGTATGAACTACTCCCAGGAGTACAAAAAATAGAGTCCTGCCATTGAAAGAGATGTCACCTCTTCCTGTCAAGAAGCCACACAGTGTGTGATCCCAAAAAGCGAGCTTCAAAGGGAAGGTTGTCTGAAGGGCAAATGATGGACATTACACAATAGGGGCTGCTCTTTTGTTGAAGTAGATGGGTTGGCGATGGGGACAGAAAGGGGAGACAAATTACCAAACTGTTTTTTCCATTGGCGTGTAGCCCTCAGTTAGCCACACCTCTAAGGTGGGATACCAAGCTCCACATACTGAGAGAGGGGTTCTGCCATCTTGGAGGTGGGTAGAATAGAGCACCCTGGAATAGCTAGATGGTATACTTCACAGGAAATCATCAGGCAGGAAAGTTCCTACTAGCCCATTGGCTAGTGACAGCCACAATCTCTTAGCGCTTTTTCTGGACATAAATATGACAACCTTGGCACACAGAGATAAGATCACATCTGCATTAGACAGAGGACCGAAGAAGGACTGCCCTTCTGTTCCCTGGACCATGCAAAAGAGGCTCCACTAACCACTAAACTGCACTGGCTGATCTTGGTGCTAGCAAAGAGAGGACTGTGCCTGTGGTGCCTCTACAGCCCCAGACAGAGAAGATAACTCCAACAGTAAGTTGGCTGACTTTCTGTAGCAGCACCAGGGCCTTAAAAGATGAAGTAGCCCCCTCTGGCCAGTCAGTAGCCTAAATCGCTTGACGGCCAATGGGTAGCCCAGACAACCAAGTCCCAATGCTCAAATGTTACATCCGAGACTGCTGGACCAGGGAAACTCATCAAAGTGTGGTTTGGTCACCCAAGATAGACATTAACCTTTATTAAAGGGAACCACTGGTTTCACTGTGAACTGAGACCAGTAGTCCAGTAGCAACAGGACTTTTGCTGGACCAAAGAGGACTTTGAGGGACATCAGCCCCTGCAGTGAATGTCCCCTGCCTGGACCGTAGATGGAGGAATAGCCCCAGGAAGACCCCCGTCAACTGCACAGCATCCTCAACATCTTGCAGCATTTTCAGCATCCAGGATGCCCTCCATCAGGACCACACCATTGTAGTTTACGACGTTAGCCCATATAGTCTGGAACTGGACTGAAGACTGCTTTGGTGTCAAGGAAACTATTTTACTACTCCTCACTAGCCACCCCTGGCCTTCCACCTGTTAGAGTTGGTCACCCAATGCGGGACGGAATAGTCAAACACAGCTCTTTTAATGTTTACAAAGTTTACAAAGTTTGTGTTTAGCAATGCTGGTTTGTGTTTTGGAGTAAAAAGCTTAAATGTATGTTTTACTTAAAAATCTATACTTCTAGACCTCTCCAGTGGATTCTTTTCATGTTGGTGTCTAAGAAATCATAAAAATATAATCTATTTTTATAGATTTGTTTTTTATTCTTTTGTGATGTGTGATTGACGTGTTCCGTTGTTTTGGTACTTCTAAAAGTTTTACACTGACTGCTCGAAGCCACAGCTACCCAGGGTGAAGCCAAGGCTTAGCAAACAATCCTGATTGTACTAAAGTTGGTTTTGTGAGTGTATTCTACTGTGAGTTTGTAAAACCACAACATATAATACGCCACAGTTCCTCACACCTATACAAACACTTTTGCACAGGGATCACAATTACGAGATTGTCACTTGGCACATGGGGACATTGTCATCCTCCCTATGTTAGTATGAGCACGCTGCAGACAGTCCGCAGTTTTGCACACGTTACTACACAAGCTTATTTTTCAAAAGTGTGTGCAAGGTCGAACAACAATGCCCATTGTTATTCTGCACCTAGACCAAACATACAGATGCAGCTGGAGTTTGGGAATACATACTTTGGGATTATTGGAATACACGGATAGGTCGGGGGACACTTGGAGAGGGACCTTTCACGGGAGAAGAGCATGACAACACCCATGATGTAGATCTACCATCTATAGACTAAGGTACGGGGTCTGCAACTAACTTCCAGAGATCTTTTAGTATATAATCGTCTTGCTTCTATACAAGGGGAGGTAGGCTAGGCTACTCTGTCGTATATAATGACAGCTCCTTTTATGTTTTATGGACTACTTGCTATGCTGACCGTATTTGTGTTCTGCATTTTTCTGCTTATCGTGGCACGTACACTGCAATCTAGAGCACGTTAGTAAAAGTAAATATTTTAAACTTGTTTGGGTCTCTGTCAGAACTTATTGTGAACAACTGCAACAGTGTGAAGGCAAGGGTGTGTCTTGCAATGTGATTCCTGAGAGAGTCGGGAGTGTTGTGTTCTGGGGTGCTTAACCACTTATTCCTCTGTGAGTGAGTAGGAGGGCAAGTGAGACACTATTGCAAGTTGGTCCTGGGCTCATGGGTACTAAGGTGGTAGGATGACTCAGTCCCTTATACCATTGTCCCATAATACTATGCGTAGTTCTGTGTTTACGCAGAATCCCTGCAACAAGATGGGTGATAATTATCACACCCTCAACTTTTCCCCCGATACATTCAGGCAAGTCAAATTTACCAAAATGTATCATGGGGGGAAAATGCCCGTAAAAAATGCAAAACACGTGGAACTTGGTGTGTTACATACCAATTCTGCATGTTATGTAATTGTGATGGTAATTGCATTCATTCTGCAGCACACACAGAAGTTACAAATCACCATTACTGATTGTTTATGTGCAGGAAGGGACACCTTTGTAGCCAATCACAGAGGGTCTCGAATAGTGATATTTCTAATTAATATTCATTAAACAGGCTGTTCTGTAACAATCCTGAAACCGAAGATTTTGCAACACAAACTATTAGTACGTAGGTCACATTGCAAAATCAGAGACAGGTCGCAAAATGTTGGTACATAATTTGCATCTACTTTTTGTGACCTGCGTCTGTACATCTTGCCCTATGTTCTTAGTCCTACTACATAAAGGTTATTTATCTACAATAATTAATAGTATTGGTCTATAATAGAGAGCTGAGTCGTTCCCTTTCTGATTAATTACAACAATATCTGTTTCCTACATGGAGTACATCATTTCATGCATAATGATGAATTGTACACAGATGTGAATTTCTATATCAGCTGCTTCTAAAATGCAGATTTGTAGCGCACACTATCACCAGGGAGGATATCCATAATATAGTATGAAGTAGCCCATGAGTCTGTCAGGGTCTGGAGCCTTATCAGTCTTTAGGGAAAAAACAGGCAACTGGTCCTCCAAGTTCTTGATGGGAGGGTAGATTTATCAGGCCTACTCTTTTCAGGGACACCAGATACTTTCGAGCGACTCTTCACCTTAATACAGTTTGTTAAACACTTCCAGTTTCAGCGACTCAGTATTCTCTATTTACTTAACATGTTGCTATTGGTCTTTAGCCTCTACGGCATCATCTTGTAAGCTTTGTCGCTTCCTCCTAAAGTATCTGTAGGTGGAGTAAATTCACATTGGTTTTCAACTCCTCTAATTCCATTTGCAGTCTTCCTTGAGTTCATGTTCACTGCCAATTTATATTTCAGACAAAATCATATCTACAAGCATTAGAATCATTGAAACATAACACAGTACAAAAGAAAGATCACTTATACACTGGAATGAGCTTTTAACACATCATCTTCTAAAAAGTTTTTATGTAGGATACTCCATTAACTTTGCTTAACCTGTAACACTCAATTGGTGAGGTAACTAGTCACAATATCGAGAAAAAAAATATCGATTGGACAGAATATCGAGGTTTTGATATTGAATGGACAGAATATCTAATTGCAAAAATATAGTGGTGCAGAACATCGGAATGCAGGTAAGAAATATCGAATTCCACTATATTAAAGTTAGTAATGTCTATTTTTTTGTGTGTTTTAAATGTTAGTATATGTGTTAAAAGTATGTATTTTTTTTGTAATGTATGTTTGAATATTGTAAAAGTAATTAATTTTATGTCAATTAATGTTTGTGTAATTTAATTCCGTTGCGGGTTGTGGGTTTATAGGGGAATATGGTGGGAAGTAATTTAATTATAATTAGGGCTCCCAGTTTTCCATTTAAACAGATATTTACACATAAATACAGGCGGAAAACTATTTTTCCTTTGTCTGTATTTATATGTAGATGCGGTTAAATACTAGTAAATTGTGCGTGCTGCCATGCTCCAGCCGAGGTGACTTGCCATGTCCCTCAGCTGCAGACAGGCCCCCGCTCGTGTGTGGTTGCCTGAGCTGAGTCAGCTAACCGGGCACAGTCGCACCCGAGTATTTCACAGGTCTTTAAAATACCTCTAACTTGTTAACGAGGTTTTGTTGTTTTGTCACCACTTCTAGAGCCTCTGTATCTCCAATCTAACTATTGCTGGGAGAGTCAGTTCTCCCCCCCCCCCCGAAATGTTTTCCCAGCGCCCCACCCCCCACTAAATTTGGCTCTAGTTGCGCCGCTGGCTGCAGGGCTTGTGATTTGCTGGAGATTCCTTCTAATAAGGGTATTTTTTGACCTGCAGCCGTGCCCCTGAGCCAATCATGGTTGGGGCTGGAATCTTTATGTGTTTGTGGCCGGGTTGCTCTTGCAGTGCAGTGTAGACTGTGTACTGTCACGTAATCTCCCCGTGACTGGCAAAAATGAATGTGCCCTAATATGAAATGTGTGCGGAAAGGTAAAACGCTCAAATACCACCGTGCCGAGTTCATGCTATTGAAATCTGCAACAACATGTGGCTGCAAGAACAATCCACCTGAGTGCACAGCAGCAGCAGCTTATTTATTTAACTGCAAATAATCACTGACACACCTGCCCATCTACAAAGGTGAGGTCTGTTTTGAATCTAAAAGAAATGTCTATAGCTTTTCACACATCACCTATATTAAAGAGAAATGAAAGGGAAACGGTGTACATTGTCTGTCATTGTGGAAAAATACTAGCTGCAGCGCTGCCTTTTGATTGCTGCAAAAATAAATGTGGATAAATACAGACGGAAATGGCAAAAAAATAAATACCATAAAACCGGGTGCCCTAATTATAATATATAATTTTAGCATTATTTAAAATTAATGAATTATATGTTAAAAAAAAATAATTAGTGTGATTTAATTCTGTAGCGGGTTGTGGAGGAATAGGGTGGGAAGTAATTTAATTGAAACAAATTAATGTATTATTGTATTACTTAATAATTTAATATTTAATAATTTATATTGTTAAATAAGTTAATTAATTTATTAATAATTAATTATAAATTGATTTATAATAATTAATTGGTAATTATGTTAATTGTGTAATATTTTTCATTAATTAGTAATTAATTAGATATTAATGATTAACAATTAATTTGTGAGTATGTGAAATAATTATATTGTTAATTGTAATTAATTAATAAATTAATTGTTATTTAATTATGTTAATTTATTAATATGATACAATATTGTAGGTGATGTTTATAGGGGGAAATTATGGGAGGTAAATTAATTTTTACAAAATAATTCATTGTTAATTAATATTAATTATATTTCAGGAGTGGGTATATTAAATTATTCCCCTAAGCTATCCAACACTTTCCTTACTGTTGCACTCACTGGAGTGGGAATAGTAATTTTTACCCTTCCGCTATCCAACGCTTTCCCTACTGTTGCACAGTGCACTCACTGGAGTGGGAATAGTAATTTTTACCCTCCCTCTATCCAACGCTTTCCCTACTGTTGCACTCACTGGAGTGGGAATCCTAATTTTTACCTGCCCGCTATCCAACGCTTTCCCTACTGTTGCAATCACTGGAGTGGGAATAGTAATTTTTACCCTCCCGCTATCCAACGCTTTCCCTACTTTTGCACTCACTGGAGTGGGAATAGTAAATTATACACTCCCGCTATCCAATGCTTTCCCTACTGTTCCACTCGCTGGAGTGGGAATAGTAATTTTTATTTACCCGCTATCCAACATTTTCCATACTGAACCACTTGTTGGAGTGGAAATAGACATTTTATCTTTTACGCTATGCAATTTTTTTGTATTGTTATATTTTAATGTTTTAACTTATTATATCTAATTTATTTTTATATTTATATTATAGGTTTATTTATATATATGTAATTATATTTAAAATCACGTTTTTTACATTTTATTAAACATATTAATTACTTTTTAATATTAGTAGGTTGATATATATGTAATGAAAAATAAAAAATGCATGTTTATTATTTTTTTAACGTACTTTTAATATTTATTAATTTTAAGGTTATTTAAGATTTTTATGTATGTTTTACTTAATTATAGTTATTATTTCATTAATTTTACATTACTTTTAAGAGATTTTAAAAAGTTGATATTTTAGCAAACTATATTATTTACAACGATATTTAGAATTCAATATTTTTTTACTTACCTGTTTTTAGATAGGAATTCGATATTCTGGTAGTCTATATTTTGTCAGCGATATTCTGGCAGCTCGATATTTTGATTGTCGATATTCTGTGAGTGATCTATCCGTGCAATACTACAATATACAAATCACCATTCACTGATAAACTGCCAATCACGAGAGAAGTCCTGCACCAAACACACCATCATTGTCTCAGACCTATATATAATACACCAGTGAAGTTGCTAACCACTCATACTACTCTGTTAGCCTATTCACATCCTAAGGGTAAGAGACTTCGCCACAAACTAGGCACTCATTTATAACAGACTATTATCCACATCACAGGAACAAATAACAGCCTGGGTAAATTAGAACAAAAAAGGTGTGTGCACAAAGGGGAAAGAGAGATAGTCTTCCCAGGTAATGTGTGAAGTTTGTCTGCAAAACATGTTTCTAGACAGGGAACCCTCCAGTATCCCAATGGCAGGTGATGTTGGTTGAGTATATTTGACCGGCAGTGTTGTATCTTTTGGATTATGTTATTGCGGATGTTAATGTTAATGTTATATGCGCTTGTATAGCACGCGGCTGCCCCAGCGAAGGGGCGTCTCGGCGCTTACTGTATGGAAAATGGACAGAGGGTAGGGTCAGGGAGGAAAGAAGTGAGGATATTGTTTAACCGAACAGGTGTGTTTTAATTGCTTTCCTGAAGGTCAACAGATCTTGTATCCCTCGGATCTGGTCTGGGAGGCCATTCCAGAGTTTGGCGGCTAAATATTTGAAGGAATGGCCACCCATCCTGGCTAGTTTGATGCGTGGTACCGTTGCTAGGTTTTGTCCTTCTGAGCGTAGGGCGCGTCGAGGGACGTAGGTTGACAGGAGCGGGCAGAGCATGGGGGGGAAGCCGTTTTTAGGATTTTGAATGCTAGGCATAGCGTTTTGAAGTGAATCCTTTTCTCCATTGGGAGCCAGTGAAGTTTAGTAAGGACGCTAGCCACAGATGTGTGGCGGGGTAGACCTACCAGAGCCCTGGCGGCGGCGTTCTGGACTCGCTGGAGTCTAGTTTTTTCTGCCACGGTCGCTTCTAGCAGGAGGGAGCTGGCGTAGTCCAGCCTTGAGAGGATGGCTGCTTGGAGTATCATCTGACGGGTATGGTGGTCAAAGAATCCTAGGATAAGTCTAAGGTTCCGCAAAATGCCGAAGCAGGTGGCTGCCACTTTTTTTGAATGGTGAGTAAATTTTAGGGCAGAGTCTACCCAGACTCCTAGGTTTTTGACACAATCCTTAGGTTCAGGCGGTTGGCCGAGGTTTTCTGGCCACCAGTTGTTCCCCCAAGTGTCTGTCTTTTTTCCCACCAACAACACCTCTGTTTTTCCGGCGTTGAGCTGGAGGTAGTTCGCCGTCATCCATTCTGTGATGTCAACGAGAGTTTGTTGGAATTTTTGGGCACTGTGGCCCACTTGTAAACAAAGGTCCCTAGCAATGTTCCCTCCAATTATTTTTCACTGCACGTGGCAAAAGTGTGCTCATGTGTTTCTTTGTCGAGGCTCTGAGCAGAAGAGTATAACAGTGAGCCACAACGTAGAAGATCATCGGTTTGAGGATGGGGTGACCATTCAGGATCAACGTAGATATTGTTTGTCATCTTCTGCTTGTAGGAATGGTCCATTTGTACAGTGTAGATACTTATTGTAGGCTAATTGAAAAGACTCTAAAAGCATTTACCGCTGATACATGTCAGCCCTGAACACATCATTTCAACACCGATGGGGCGATCGCAATGGATGAGTTTATTTTATCCAAGAGGGACCGACCAAATAGCAAGGGAGGTGGAAACACCACACCTAAAATCAGTATAAACTAAGCAAAAAAAGTACTAAATATGTGAAGTGTCAAATAGTGATAGTTATGATCATTTACTACTAAATTCATTTGAAGTGCTCATTCTCTCTTTATATCAATCTCATCCTGAAATGCGGACGGATAGATAACTGTCACAAAGTAAGGCAATGAGGAGGAAATAAAATGAGAGACTGGAGAAAGAGTAGGATTGGGTGGTGGCGAGCTAGAAGGAGATGTGAAAAATAACAGTTTTGGAGATAGGAAGAGTAAAAGAAGAGGGGCAACGAGATGCAGGTGAAACAAGAAGAAGATGAGGAGAGAAGACATCACAGGACAACAACTCGCATTCTGAGATTTTTAAGCATACGCTTATTATGAAAAAAATACAAGTCCCTGCGCTCAAATTGCAGTTAGAAAAAGCTGTCTGAAGGTGTAACACGTGGGATGGGCTCACTTAGAAGCACTGGGGTTTCCATTTTATTTTGGACTTGTAACAGCCGTTCACAGTGTTTGAAGTGGATTACACCAATTGCTATAATTTAAAATGCAGTGGAGGTTTCAGTTTGCAATTTGTTATCATTTGTCTTGGGGCTATTAAAGATTAATCAGCCAATTTGGGAGTGCAGGGATTGCCGTCCAAGTGCAGCCTCATGTTCGCGCCCAGCTCTAATGGGCAAACTTTGTCAAACATCTCTTACAAAAGGATATATTAAAAAGTCTTCTTGCTAAGGAAAATGACACTGCTGGGGTTGAGAAGCCCAATATAATCAAGGAATTCAATGACTCGCCAAGGGGATTCAGTCTTGAAAGGAAGTGAACCTCCTGCAGCCTCTCTGCTCGCTGTGGTCGTGTGCAGCACAAGCAGTGTGTATTGAAACAATAGAAACTGTGTACTGGTGTCTCATTGCTGCCTTTGCTTGGACTTGACGTGCCTCAGTTCCTAGTTGACCACAGCCATGCCAAGAGTTGCCAAGATTTCAGGGCACGCTGGCCTCCCTCATCCCGCCTTAAAAAGGTGTAATACAGGATACAGTTGGAGTCTGTGCTTAATCTGTAAACAAGTGCCAGGGCCCTCGTCAGGAGGCTACTGCAGCTTGCACCACATATTGCCCCTGCCAGCTGCCAATGGCAGTAACAACACAATTACTAACCATCACACTTCACAAGTGTGTCATCTACTCTAGGCCCCCAAAGCTATAAGAATGGCTTGGGTTTAGTCAGTGGTCATTTTTAGCAGCGCCACCATGTGGCAGATTGGTACAAGCCCCGGTGTTGACAATTAAGTGCTGGTGCTGAGCACCGGTAACCACCTGCTCAAATTAAGCACTAGTTGCAGCGCAGCGCGATTTAAGCTGCCAGGGTTAAAATACAATGCAGAGTTAAGTTTCTAAGAACCGTCTGCGTGTGCCACAGCCATGTCCCAATGAATTTTATGCCACGTTTGGAACTTGGGGTGTGTAGCACTAAAAGTTGCTGAGCAACATCTGCGTCCCATAGTCCTTTATACATCTATTTGTTTCTTACATTTATGAAACTGTACATGCACATATGAACTGAACCGCATTTTCTTATTTGTTTAGGGAAGAATAGGTGGCATGCACATCTGCATATTTTCAGTGTCTTTCTGCGCACCAGAGGCATTTCAGTGCGCAGCATTAGGTAGGTATGTGCGCGGGCATGAAAGCGCGCGGCTAGAGGGAACATAGGTCACTAGTATACATACTAGCATACTAACATACTCCAATGAAGGAGCTTTGCAATGGCTGAGTAGCGAATTATGTAGATGGGGACGTATTGGAGATTATCTCTGGACCTTCTAAGTCCAAAGGAGGAGAGAGTGAGCTGTTGTAAGGTAATAGATGTATAGTTCTGTCTGTATACATCTGTATATACAAATATAAACATCTATACTTGTAGACGTTTGTGACATACGCATTACGCCTGTTAGATTAACTTAAGTCTCAAGAGATTGAAATGCCACTTACCATTTTAAGGTCAAATAGAACTTCCCAAGCCTCTCCTACCAAGCACCTCAAATTGTACTCCTTTCACTCGTTTTTCTCTTGCGGTTCTTAACCTGAGATCAGTAGACCCTACTTAGTGGTCCGTTACGCTTTAGAAAATTAAATAATATTAGTAGATTAATAAAGTATATGTACATAACAAAGGAAAATTGAACATTTTAAAACGCACTGCAAAACTTAAGGAATTTGAAATTGGAGGCTAAAAATTAAGTTGCCATCTTAATTTTGATGTATGGGAGCAGAGCAAGTACAGCAAACGGAAACTAGGATTGACTATTGGCGGCTTCTATTAAAGCACTGGTATGCGCCAACGAAAGAGAACATGCATTAGGAACAAAAACAAAAAGATACAAGTGCCTTAAGTCTACGAGATTGCTTTGTTTTTTTAAAATAAAAGTTCAATTTTTTGCTTTTTTTTAGTAATCAATTAAATAAAATATTTCATAATTTGTGAATTTCCTGGCTTCCATTAATGAGTTAGTGGGGGTCCACAGGAGTCAGAAATAACAGGTGTGCTGCAACATTTCAGTCTTTTGACCTACCAACTAGGAACCTTTTTAGGTCTTGGCTAGACAGCACATGCGCTGTCTCAAAGAGACCTGTTGTGTTCTATCTGTGGGCTTACAGGACACCCATCTCCTACCATTGGTAAAGTTCAGCATTGCTCTAATTTTATTTGATGTCTTTCGTTATTGCATGCAGGCGTAATGCCCTCTTCCTGCGTTTGGCCCTTCCATAGTGCACGTACCAAGTACATATCTCCTTACACTGCTCCCAGTTTGTTGAGCTATTTTTTTTTCTTTGTTTTCAAGCACTCCGTAGGAGTACTTGTGTTTTCAGGCCATCTCCCTTGCACATATACTACTAATATGCATGTGTGTGTATATAAAAAAATGCTTTTCTTAAAAAGTTATTAAAACACGAGCAGCACTTGTTTCTTTTTTCGCACAATCCAATGGTATTGGCGTGCTCGCTTTGTTGTACGTCTTGCTATAGCACAAACACAAGCCAATGGTATTGGAGCACTTTAAGTGCTCACCAGTTACATTGAACAATCACAAATTAATTTTTGTTGCTGATCCTGCTTCAATTAAGGTTTTTTCCCGTTGTTGCTTGCCCATCTCCCCATCTCTTCTTTCTCTGCTTGACCATCTTCCTGACAACCTCCCTCATCGCTGCTGCTTTTTTCTTTTGCACGATCCGATGGTATTGGAACACTTATTCCGTCCTCCATCTTGCCATAGTGCTAACACCTGGCAATGGTATTGGAGCGCTTTAAGTACTCACCAGTTACATTACACGATGACCCATCCATAGTCATAGGCAAGGAGAAGTGTTTGTGATTAGTCCAGAATCACAAAGTGTTCAGCCGACCCTGATATTTAAACCCGATTCCTGAGTTTCCCTGTCAGCAACTCTTGCCGTTATGACACATCCGTGCTTCACTTCCTGGTTCCTCAATTGTTTCTCACAATCATTTCCACATTTGTTCAGCAAGACCCCGTCAACACCGAACAAACATTGGCAAAGCCAAAAGATCTCGGCAATGCCCAAGCTATTGGCCTCGTCAATGTGAATTTCTTTTAGCCATGCTGTCCAGTAGCACATATGCTGTTCAGCATGGCTGAACGACACTAAAAAGCACTAGGATATGGGCAGCACAGGCCACTTCATAGCTATTTTGGCATTAGGAGGGGCAGGATAATAAACTCAAAATTGGTGCAGAGAGACTTGGTATCGGCTGAACATACTGTGATTCTGGGCTTTCAGTAACTTTCAGCCATGCTGAACAGCATATGTGCTGCTAGACAGCATGGTTAAAATACATTCTCATTGACAAGGCAAATAGCTCGGGCACTGCAGAGAACTATTGGCTTTCCCAGCGCTTGTTTACTTATTGCAGCCATCATATAGATTCTACATTTTACTGCTCTGACCACCCTGGAGATCATGTGGAGAAACTCCTGACTCCAAAGCAACTGGTCCTCCAGAGTCCTGCAGTCAGAGAACCCGAGACCAAAGAGCATCAACATACAGAAAATACACTACCTGACCTACAACTCCACAGGGCCACCAGATTTATGTAACCAAGAACACAACTGCACACCAGCAACAGGTCCATCTGTCCATTCCTCATACAAAAGGGCCGGTAACGTGTCAAATTACATCATTACCATGAATTTATTCACACCTCAGGATATATAACACAATTTGCATATTTACCCAACTTAGAAACTAGGTCAGCTTGTGACTCCTGTGGAGAAATACGTTTTTTTTCTCCAGGTTTACAACTCAGAAGAACATTCAACAATGGCTGCTACGTTCTCAGTTGCAACGTACAGCATAACATAAGCAGTCTCTCACTCCAAGTAAACGAACAGAGTGCACTTTCTAATCCATGTATTTGTGACCTCCCTCTTGACGAGACTACAACTTCAAATAACAGTTTCATTCAGAACTTAATGTTCATGGGAATCTTTTATGTAACTCATGTAATCCTAAATCCTTATGTATCGCAACTGGTTCTCATGTAAAGCGCTCTAACACCTTTGGGTAATGTTTGCGCTATATAAAATCACATTAAATAAAATTTCAAAAAACAACAAAGGTTCAACCCTTATTCCGAGAGGGAACTTTGGTTTCATACATTACAATTAAGAACAGTGGTTCCCAGCCATTTGTTGAAATGATATTTATATATTAGAATTGGTACATGTGATGGAGCAAGTATTTGCACGTTACGCGACTTGCTTGTATTCAAGAACCTCAAATAACTTTAACTTTGTAATCAATCCGTTTTGTCTTACTAATATTGCACATTTTACACTACACGGGGTGTCCCAGTGAAGCTTGCTTATGTGTTTATTAATCGTAATACGCTTGCCTTTAAAATGGTTGCTGCTTTGCGGGAATTTAGTCTACGCATGCGTCGGTCATACCCATGTGATGTGACGCACTCGCAGTTCTGGAGGGAAATTGTTGCTCATGCGCAATGCATCTAAGATGGCCGCTTTCTTTTCTCATATGCTCCATGCTTGCATTGCCGCTTTTGCAAAGCTGTCTGTTCTGATTAACTCCTAATGCTATAGTTATTATAAAGTAAGGGTTGTAGTATAGCCAATCACGGTATACAGTGTATTCATTTTTTCTGTGTTTCTAAATTGTTTTTGCTTGCTTTTTATATATTGGTTTCTTTGGGCCTGAGAGGCGCTTCCTACTCCATATTTGAAGCTCATATGGTCCCAGTCACGTGATGGGGGAAGAGAAAGTCATGCAGCAGTGGAACTCAGCCAGCTGGCAGCCAAAGCCAAGATGCTCATGAGAATCGACCTGTAACCCAGCAGGACGAAGCTGAACTGTACCTGCAGTTGCAACAATTGTATTTAACTAATGTGTACCCTATTGTTCTCCGTAAAATATATGCCATGGGAAGTTAGAATTTAAGGGGTGGGTTCGAAAATGAATATTAAGCCTGAGAAAGTCTAAATTTTAGGTGATGTGATGACTTAATCTCCACCTTTGACCAATCAGAATTTAGGGAACCTTTCACTTGCAACATTGGTGGGTGGTACACTGACCCGAAAAACAGTATAACTAGCCTAGGTTTAGCTAGAGAAATTGTCCGACTTGTCCAAATAGCCGACCTGTCACTGACCTAACGAACTCTATAGGTGATTGATACAGAGAGCTGTGGAGCACTCTGTCCATATTTCCACAGACTCAGTCGGGGTTTGGGAAACCTTAAGTGCTGGCGAAGCACTTTGCTGGGAGATTCGAAAACCCAATCGGGGTTATTGGCAGATTCCTTGCAGAGAGGGATTAGCGCAGGCATTGCATCCAATGCTGCAGGTGTTGGTCGTACCCTTTGGTGAGCCCGGTCCTGATCCAAATCCTGGGGTTATCCTGTCCTGACTGTCCATGAGCTTACCTGCTCGCCTACTGGCAGCCTAAATCCTTGAGGGTCCCTTCCCGCATTTTCCAACTGACCCGTGGCCAGGGTTAGTCTTCAACCTATACTAGGTAAATATAACTGAGTGTGGGTGTTTGTCTATCTAAACTTCTCTCTCTTGTCCCGAATAAAGCATAATTGCCTATGTCCTTTCCCTGTTTTTCTATAAATAAGGTTTTCATGCAAACTTGTCTATTAGCATGTTCCACTTTTCTCCCTACCTTTAGTCAAATATTGAATCGTTCGCACATATAGTATGTTCCATTCTTACCCTCCCTATAGAGAATAAGCACATCTAGATAAATCAAACGTCATAGGTTTGTTTCCTTTGAACCGTTAGTGAATTTCGAAAGTCTACTTTGATTAGTATGTTCCCTTTCTTTACCCGCCTTTAGTGAAGTTGCGAAAGTCTGCTGATCTAAATAGCGTGTTCCTTATTTTTCCCCTTCCCTTTTATTTCCGATTTCTAAATGATTCTTACTCTCATTCATAGCTATACAATATTTCTAATGCTAGTTATAAACAGTTTGATCTGTGTAAATTTGTGGCTCATGGCATATGATGATGAAGATAATTAGATAAAGGTGTTTAAAACTTCTTGAGTCTGTGGTCATTATAAAGAGTACAAAACCGTTATTTCCAATGTTACATGGTATTTGTGTATTGTCTACTTACTCCCACAGCTAGCTCCCTGATCCATTGTGATCATAGGTACCTGTTCAAGGATTGGTAAGTCAGGTACATGGAAACAAACAGAAGGGAACTGAATTACTGATAACAGTGTGTAGGTTACCTGATTAAAGTATACATGAAAAGTATTCTTATGGGCCCCAGTGTGCATTATGTTTAGTCGGGTGACCTGCGCGCTCTATCAGTAATTTTCTGGTAGCAGAGGAAATGGTTTAGGGACTAGTTAAGATAGGTAGATAGGTTACTTGTTGATAAACTGTGAAAAATAATAAGTGCTGCTAAAATTTTATTGCTGCTAAATCGATCGATCGAATGTAAAAATATTGTTTTGAAATGTTTTGATGAAATGCTGCTATATTATTATATGTATTAACAAACTTGTTAGTGATCGTTATATGTTTGTCTGGAATCTCCGGAGGCAGTATTGCGGTGGTGAGTAGAATCCACCTCGCGTTGAGGTCAGTGGCTCGAGGAAAATTAGTGCATGGTTAGGCAGAACTGGAAGCGCTAATTAGGGTTTTTTCTGTATGAATAGTTGAATAAATGATAGCAACGAGTTCGCTAATGAAACTTCAGTTGTGATATAACCTAGTAAGGGTCACACGAGAAGGAGTAGCAGGTTCGTCGGAGCTTGAGTGATAGCAAAGGAGTTCGCTAGTGAAACTTTAGACTTAGTATATATCCCGAAAAGAGTGGATGAGTCAAAGAAGTAACAGGTTCTCTAATGCTTGTGTGAAGGATAGGCAGAAGGGTCTATCCGCAGTATATGAAAAGTAGACAGAAGAGGTTTACTTGCAGTGAAACAAATCTTTCCTTTTCAGACACTCGAGTACAGTGGCAAATGTTATACGTTGTAAATTAAATAGAGCACTTGCACTTTAAGAAAGAAATCAAGTTTCTGTTACAAAGACGCGCTAGCATTGGAAGAAAATTTGTACACAAAAGTACGTAATTGAAGCCCGAGTTAGGTTTTACGAAGTATATTTGGTATCCCGAATTTTTACCTGATCCGAAATACTTAGGTTTTGGTAAGGATCAGATGCTAGGAGGCAGACCTTATAATATGTACGGAAGTAAAAGAAAAATGACTCTCGTAGATAAAGTGAAAAATTACTTCATGAAGGATAAACCCATCAAAACTAGAGAGGGAATAATCATTCCACCACCTAATACTCCCGCATCTTTCATGTTATTTGATAAAGGGTATCATACCTTTGTATGGTTGGAAAATTGGGTGGAATATACCAAAGATGACAGGGTTTTGGCATTTCCGTTAAATGGTACCTTTAATGGTAGAATTTTGTTTAATTTAAGGACCCAAATGAATGACTTATATCCCAGACCAAGATTGACGCAATATGAGGCTTTAGAAGAATGGGAGATTGAGGCCTTTGAGCGAGATAGACCTAGAATTGACAAGGGAATAAGCAAATGGTATCAGAAAATGAAGGGTGAGGCAAAAGAGAAAAAAATTAAACAGTGGAGACAGAACATGATGATAGAAGGACTATTCCCAGAACGACTGTAGACGAACCCGTAGGAGGAAAAAGGACAGAGAAAACCCGACACTTAATGACTGCGGGTGATTCAGAAGATGAATACCTGGAGGATTTATTAATGAAAAATCCACCACCATATGATGAGGAGTCTAGGTCCCTGAGTTCGAAAAATCCATTCTTTAGGCCTTCCAGTAATAGAAGGGCCAGTGCATCTGATACGGCAGGTCCAGGTTATAGGCCTAGTGGTAATGAGGGGTCGAGCATGCCCGATACAACTGTTCCATGTTATAGGCCGTCTTGTGGTGAGGGACCAAGTATGACAATTTCAACTTGCCTGTACTGTCGCCATCGGGCGAAGCCGTGAGGGGAACGGCGGTAGCTGAGCAGACGCCGGGAGCGGCAAACCACAATCCCCAGCAGCCAGTGGGGCGGCAACGCGCTCGTGACGCGCAGAGAGCGCCCGGAGGCGCCTGCAAAAGGCTGACCCCCCGGGAGCCCAGGGGGGAACACCAAAGACTTGCCTGTACTGTCGCCATCGGGCGAAGCCGTGAGGGGAACGGCGGTAGCTGAGCAGACGCCGGGAGCGGCGAACCACAATCCCCAGCAGCCAGTGGGGCGGCAGCGCGCTCGTGACGCGCAGAGAGCGCCCGGAGGCGCCTGCAAAAGGCTGACCCCCCGAGGAGCCCAGGGGGGAACACCAGAGACTTGCCTGTACTGTTGCCATCGGGCGAAGCCGTGAGGGGAACGGCGGTAGCTGAGCAGACGCCGGGAGCGGCGAACCACAATCCCCAGCAGCCAGTTGGGCGGCAGCGCGCTCGTGACGCACAGAGAGCGCCCGGAGGCGCCTGCAAAAGGCTGACCCCCCGGGGAGCCCAGGGGGGAACACCAGAGACTTGCCTGTACTGTCGCCATCGGGCGAAGCCGTGAGGGGAACGGCGGTAGCTGAGCAGACGCCGGGAGCGGCGAACCACAATCCCCAGCAGCCAGTGGGGCGGCAGCGCGCTCGTGACGCGCAGAGAGCGCCCGGAGGCGCCTGCAAAAGGCTGACCCCCCGGGGAGCCCAGGGGGGAACACCAGAGACTTGCCTGTACTGTCGCCATCGGGCGAAGCCGTGAGGGGAACGGCGGTAGCTGAGCAGAAGCCGGGAGCGGCGAACCACAATCCCCAGCAGCCAGTGGGGCGGCAGCGCGCTCGTGACGTGCAGAGAGCGCCCGGAGGCGCCTGCAAAAGGCTGACACCCCCTCTCGCCCCGCGAGTCGTGCGCGGGAGCGACCGGGAGAAGCCCGGGACAAGGGCGGGGCCGTCTGTGGCCGTCAGAGGCAGGAGGAGGCTGGGCTGGGCCAGAGACCCTGTGAGTACTCTACTGTGCACCTTTTATTTTACTTGGAACTGCGACGGATAAGGCTGTGGGTCTTCTTGTGCATACCTTGAAAAACTGGGCACAGAGTTCCGTGTGACACCTTCGCAAAGGCTCAAAGAAGTATTGTTTTGTATAAACTATTTCCATGTCGTGCACAAAGAAAGATAAGGTGGTCACGGGGGCAGGTCCCATTGACAATTTCTTAGTTAAAATGGTGAACAAAATCAATAACGACAGAAGGGCTTCATTGGGCAAAGGTGGTTCATCAGACCATGATCTTTCTTTAGTAGGATTAACCCCGCTGGAGGCTCCAACAGAGATTGAAAATAGCACTGATTGCGGGCAAGGCGGAGTCAGTGTAGCTAGTGCTGTAGTAGCACTGATCCATCAGGCCCCCGACACAGCGACGCTTGATAAATCATCTTCGGACTGTGAGGAAGAGGTGGTTGCAGAGAATAAAAGCACGAGACCTGTCAGAACTTGTAGAAAGCAGCAAAGCAAAAGGGGGGGTAGGATCACCCACAGGAGAAGGGAAGACACTCACTTGCCTGATAGCCACATCTCCCCTAAGGTGACCCCGAAAGTAGAGGGCAAAAAAGAGACTAGTATCACCCTGAGTCCTGAGCAGTTTGGCTTGTTAATTAAAACCATAGAAGCCAAAATCGATTTAAAACTCAAGGAATCCCTTAACTCCCTAGCGGCCAAACTGGATACTGCTAATGCTGAGATAACAAGACTAGGAGGCCTGTTAGAGCTGCAGCTGGCCAACCTAGATAAGGTGAATCCCCCACTCCCTTCAACTAGTACAGTGAGCTCAGAGGCTGTAGGGAAAAATGCTGTAAAGGTCTCTAAACCAACCGACTTAACTCTACAGGTTAACAGAGCCGACAATATACCCATCGCCCCTTCAGGTTCTTGTTTTTTGCCAGTAGACTCAGCTGTTATACATCCAAAGTCAGGTCCAAAGCCAGGTCTCGCACAAAATACAAATTCCATCCAAAGTAGGCGTAGTAATTTTATTAATCTACCCCCAGATTGCACCCCCTTTGTAGTGGTGCTGGCAAATGTCCCGATCTATAACCCGGCTACATCCGAGCCACACGAGGAATCTCACGATTCCCTTAAAAACAAAGTGGTGGCTTGGTTAAGTTCAAAATGTGGTTTTCCCACAAAATTTGCCGGAGAAATCATCACGACCAGGAGGGTAAATTGGATCAGTCTCTCGAGAAAAACATGTAGAGGGGATTGTGTGGTAGTGAACTTTAAATACCCACAACACGTGGCCACAGTTCTTTTACGGGCCGCATCGTTGACAAATGACAGCAATGGTATTCAAGTGCGCCCGTTAGGGTATTTCTACAGTCATCTCACTATAGCCTCTCCCTCTAGACAAGGGCTAAGTCCCTTTACTCCGGTTGGGCCCAGATCGGTAAGTCAAAGACAGATCCAGGGAAGCGATAATCTCTTCATTTTTGGACCCCCCATTACAACTCACAATAGATTCGATGCTCTTTCAGGACTCGATCTTTGCGATTGACGGGGTGCCGGAGAGGGTACAGTGGATGAAGTTATAGTGGAATCTATCCCCACGGCTCCTGTACCTTCTTCCGGTGAGGATGGTAATATTTCAACTGAGATTTGTACTGTAAAAGGGGACATAGTCAGGCTGCTATCCTGGAACATTGCTGGCTTATGGTCAAAGAAGGGAGATCCAAACTGGTCGAACTTTGTAAAGCCTTATGACATTATCGCTATTCAAGAGACCTGGGACATGGAGTGCGATTATTGGTTGGATGGTTTTACTTCCTTTTTTGTACCTGCCTTGCCCTTCCCAGCAGGCAGGAACAGAGGAGGCCTTTTGACATTGGTATCGGTGAACATCAAGGGCAAAATTACTATGATTGACTGTGCCTCTCACAATTTTCTTGTCTTAGAGATAAAGTTGGAGGATGGCTGTAAACTGCTTCTTGTAAACTGTTATAATGCACCGAACGGATACCCAGAAACTGTGTACCTTGCATGGTTAGCAGATTTTTTAACTCTCTATAAGGAAAAACAAACCACTTATTGTCGATTTATTTTAATGGGTGATTTTAATGTACATTTATGTTCTAATTGTGCTTTAACAGATGAAGATGGGCCTGATAGTGTTTCCCCCCCTCATCTAGAACATACCCAGAAGGGTTTGGTGATCGAAAATTTATTAAGGGAAAATGATTTGTACGAACCAGAGTTTTATGATAACAGTACACGGGTCGCTACTTATACGGGAAGGGCTAGTGACTCGATAATTGATTTTATCTTTGTTTCATTAGGTTTCCTTAAACATGTGATCTCTTACAATGCGATCGCTATGCCAATGAGTGATCATAATCCTGTGGGGTTGGAGCTAGCGAATAGCTCGTTGTTGTTAAAAACATTTGTTATACCCCAGGCTATATTGTCACTAAAGGTTAAGGACCAGGGGAGAAGAATTAAATGGGAAAAGGTTGTTCCTGATGATTTTTTCTTAAACCTAACCTCCTTGGCTGCTGAAGATCTGAATGTTTGTGCTAATCCCCTCGCTGGGAGCGAGGAGGTTATATCCTCCTTTGAAGGTGTTTGTCGGCTTGTGGCTACAAGCCTAACAGCTAAAGGTCAGGGGGGTAAACAGAAACCGGTGAAGGGCTGGTTCGATAACAACTGCAGTATAGCTCATAATCGCCTTAAGAAATCACTCAATACTCGCCCAAGGGACAAAGCCCTAGTTGCGCAACTAAGAAAGGATTATTCTATGGCAATTAAAATGCGTAAAAACGAACTAAAGAGCGATGCCTGGGCAGAACTTATGGACAAAGCCACCCTAAAAAACTGTGCAAAGTTCTGGTCAATTATCAACACTCCTTTGTTCTCAGGTGACCAAAACTCTGTGCTGGAACTTAATATACCAGAGGCGGATTGGCTTAGCCATTTTGAAAAAATTTATGATAGCAACAGGGAGCTGGAACACTTTGTAGTCCCTACTTCTGATACCCCCCTGGAGCCTGTGAGTTTTGATATAATTGAGGTGCTCAGAGCAATAGAGGACACTGCAGGACGAAAGGCCCCGGGTCCCGATGGAGTACCAGCGGGTATGTTTAAGGCAAATCCGCTGTTTTGGGCCAATATCTTAACGAAAGTTTTTAATGCTTCTGCAACAGTGGGATTCCCTTATACCTGGTCCTTGGCAACGATAGTTCCAATATTTAAAAAAGGGCAGAGAGGAGACCCTAGATGCTATAGACCTATATCTCTGTTGGACTCCTCGGTTAAAATTTTAGGCAAGGTTGTCCTGGCGAGAATAGCTTCTTGGGCCAAAGGGAATAATATTCTGTCCGAGGCACAATACGGATTCAGGTCAGGGAGGAGTACAGAGGATCAATGCCTCAATCTCCACCTTATAATTTCCAAATATACAAGGGCAAAAGGGGGAACGATATTCCTAGGCTTCATGGACTTGTCCACAGCCTTTGATCTTGTCAATAGATCTAGGCTGTGTTCAATGCTCTTGAAGTTGGGCCTTGATAGTTCCCTGGTACATTTCCTGGCTGAGCTCCATAAAGATCTGAGAGCCTGCATCAGAATGACAACAGATGGGAAATGTACGGCAAGCTTCAGATCAACTAGAGGGGTCCGTCAGGGCTGTATACTGGCCCCAATGTTATTCACGTTATACGTGAATTCTTTGGAGGATGACTTAACGGCAGCCACGCAGGATATCCCGAGCATGGGGGGCGCACCAATTCCGGTGCTCCTCTATGCCGATGATGCGGTGCTAATAGCCAGGACCCCAATTGCCCTGCAAAAGTTACTTGATTCATTTGGAAACTTCATGTCTAGTCTTGACTTGGTGGTTAATAAGAGTAAATCCCACATTATGTCAGCAGGTCGTAGCAAATTTAAAGAAAAAACCTTCTTCTGTGACGGCGAGGTTATCACAAGTGTTAAAGTTTTTACCTATTTGGGGGTTATTTTTGATCAAAGGGGTACTTGGTCACCGCAGTTAACATCAAAAGCAAACGCGGTGAGAAGTTCATCCTCTGCAATCCTGGGGTTCGCAAAGAGACTAGGGGGAAAACAAATCGAGGCTATCTTGGCCATCTACAAAGCCAAGACTGCCGCGATTGCTAGATACGGGGCTGCAGTCTGGGGATATGCTAATTCTAAATGTGTCCAGACAGAGGAAAATAAATTTCTTCGATCCTTGCTGGGATTACCTCAGTCAACTGCAACCCATTCTCTACACCTTGAGCTAGGCCTGGGCTATATTCTAAATACAATAAATCTAGCTCCGCTCCTAATGTGGATCAAGCTCTGGCTAAATCCGAACCTTAGCCTTAACCACAGGATCATTAAAGGCTGTCTTAATTTAGACCACAGGAGGGATATTCAGTGGTTGTCCTATGTTGAGTCCTTGGCCGCGAAGCTGGGGCGCCCTGAGATCTTCGATAATCCACAATCCCTGTGTAAAGCCGACCTAATGTGGGTGAAGACTAATTTTATCAGGTTACGTGTTGCCGAGCGTGAAGCGGATGAGCTATGCAAACCCTCTGTGAGGGCACATGTAATGATAACCTCATCTTTTGAGCTGGCTCCTTACTTGGCAGTGGTCACTAATTTCTTTCATAGGTGGTTACTTACCAAGTTCCGCTTCAATCAAATTTATACGGTCCTGTGGGACAAGAAAGACTGGTGTAAGCTTGAGGAGGCGTCCCCATGCAAATGTGACGGTTTTTCCACCCAGGATAATGCACATTTTTTGTTCTTTTGTTCTTTTTATTGTGAACCTCGTATCCGATATCTAAAACCAATCCTGAAGGAGATGGGTTTCACGCAGTACAAGCCTGTACTGTTATATTTACAGATGATGAATTCTCCTGTAATTATGTATTGCACTGCTAGTTTCCTGGCTGCATCTGTTAGAAGTAAGAGATTAAGGTCAAGATTGGATTTACAATTGAGGATTAATAATTAATTCCTGTCTACTGTACTGTTGAGCGCACACTGAAATGAATTTTGTGTAAATATTCTTTTTTAAACTGTATTTTAAACCTTCGTCATGTTTAATACTGTATTAATTGATTTTAATATGTCTGATTTGTCTGATATATGTTTAGAATACTTTTATGATTTTAACTAATCGAATAAAGTGGTTTTGACCTGACCTGACCTGACAATTTCAACTGCCCCGAATCTTTACCCTCCTTTAATTCCACAAGTGATACATGAAACCTCCATGGAAAAGGTTTTACAGGAGCGAGAAAGAGAAGCCTTAGCTAAACAGAGAACTGAACTTATCCAGAAAATATCACAGTTAAATTCAAGCCCTGAGGCTCTGACAATTCCAGTAACCATTGGCCCAGTTGTCCCTATTTATGGGGATAGACAGGCTAGTCCAAAGACTCTAGTTATTACTCCAGCTGTAGTGCAGCCAAGAAAAGAGCCCTTAATAGTTGATGACCAGGCAAGTGAATGCGAGTCTGTGATTTCCCTAATGGATTTGCCCATAAGGGAACCCGAAGGCAGTGCACAGAGAAAGAACACTCTGACAAGTGCAAGAGTAGTCCTGATAGAGTCAACTGCAGGTACTCGAAGTGCCACGGTAGTGACTCCGGAAGAAATAGATCGATGGACCCGAGAATTAGAAAAAATAAATCCTCAGCCAAGACCATTAGATATTTACAAATTAAGAATAGAATTGGAAGAACTGATGGCTGGGAATGTGGGACTAGACAGGCTGAACACCCTTAGTGAGGAAGAGTTACTGTTTATTTGTTAAAGTATTACCAGAAACACCAGAGTGTTCCATGAGAAATTAATGGACACAGCAGCTAGTATGGGAATAGACGTCAGCAGATCCAAAGTATTGCAAAAGCCCTACAGAGCAGAATTTTCTGACAAAGATTTAGAAAACATGAACGTGTCAGGGAAAAAGGTGCAGATAAGAGAATTGCTGAACCTGTTACAGAAATGGGTAGATTTAGAAAAATGGAAAGCCAGGTGGGCAAAGAAAAAGGAAGACAGTAGATCAAGACAAGTGTCTTCTGAATATGTCCTAAAAGAGGCTGACAAGGCAGAAACATTGTATCCTATGAGAGAAGTGCCAGGTGGAGGATATGTACATGTTCCATGGTCCAGACAGGATATTGTGTCATTCACAAATGATTTCCCAAAATTATGAGAGAAACCTGTAGAATGGTACAGACTGGTCGAGAGATTTGTTAAAGTGCAAAAATGCCTCCTGAAAGATGTAGATGGGTTCTTTGACATTTTGGTTCCAGTAGATTTGTGGACAGAATGTAAAGTTGCTGTTGATTGGCCAAGTGAAGAATATGCCAGAGACAAAAAGACAGGAGCTCCCTCAGCGGAGGTAATGAGAAAGTATGACCAGGTAATATTGTACCTGAAGGGAAAAGTGGCTGCAAAAGAAACAGATTGGATCCAAATAGATAGAACTACCCAAAATCGTAATGAAACTGTACATTCATACTATGAACGACTGTTACAGGTGTTCAAAACGTACAGTGGACTAGATAACATTGAGATGAAGGATATGACCCATTTCATTTATCGATTCGTGTTAGGGCTGAGACCTGAAATTTCTCAATGGATCAAAGACAATAAAATCTGTTGGCAAGCCAAGCCTATTGATGAGGTTCTGAAGTATGCTAAATATTGTGAAGATGAGCTGGAAAATAAACGAAAAGAATTAAAAGAGAAAGTTATGTGGGCGCAAGTAAAATTAGCAGAGCGCCAAGAACAACAGTTAAGTAAAATGAACAATACCCAGAATGAAGGCCCTGGGGGTGGAGGAAAGCCCTGAGTAAAAATGAGCCGAGAAGAGGCTTGGAAAAAGTTTCTCTGTCATGGGTGTGGAAAGATAGGGAACTGGAGGGACGAGAGTAAGGCTGTGCAGAATGATAATGTCCAAATTAATGATTTAAATCCGCAGGTGCAGAATGAGGGGCCACGAAAGACACAACAACAGGTAAAACAGCAACAGTTGCCTCGTGCACCTAGGCCAAACTATAGGAGCAAAGCACAACAGGGTGAGGAAGCAGAGGTTTGGGAAGGAAGGGAGGATAGAAATGCAGCTACTACGCAATTCCTGTTGAATGATGCATTCCTCTGTGATGAACCTTAATGACGGTGCCTGAGGGGGGAGGACGAGGAGTGCGTACTTGGCGCCTCCTTGCCGGTAGACCAGTCAGGGCAATACATTGAAGGAAAGGTTGAAGGAAATGATGTCACCTTTCTGTTGGACACTGGTGCTACCTGTTCTACTGTGAGAACAGCAGATGTTCCAAACCTACCCCTCTCGGGAGAAGCAATCCAAGTAGTGGGTGTTTCTAATCAATTAATTAGTATCCCAGTTACAGAGCCCATGGAGATCACAATAGGGAACTTCAAGGGGATGCACAGATTTGTTGTCTGTGATTCAAGTCCTGTGAACTTACTAGGACGTGATTTGCTGTGCAAAATGAACTGTACCATCTTTTGCACACCAAAAGGTGTTGAAATACAGACCCCAGATGTAGATGGAATTTACAAAATAATGTTAATAAGGCCTGACTCAGAAATCAAAAGACTGACACTACAAGACTTAACTGAAGAGCTCCAACAGACAGTGAAACCAGAGGTATGGGATTTCACTGGGAAAGATGTAGGATTAATGGCAAATGTTGATCCAATTAAAATTTCCATAAAAGAAGATGCAGTTTACCCAAATACCAAACAGTACAAAATGAGTGCAGAAGTAAAAGCAGGGGTTGCCATCGAAATAAAAAGATTGTTAGAAGCAAACATCATACAGGAGGTAATGAGCAGTCCTTGTAATTCGTCCATAATTAGAATCAAGAAACCGAGTGGTAAGTACAGGATAGTGCAGGACCTGCGCAAGGTAAACAAAATTGTCTTTCCTTGCTGTCCTATTGTGCCAAACCCTGCAGTGATTTTGTACCAAATTCCATGGAATGCTGAATGGTTTACTGTTATTGACCCATGTCACGCATTCTTTTCAATCCCATTGCATCCAGACAGCAAATTTCTTTTATCATTTGAATTCGACAGTCATGTCTACGTCTGAAATCGTGTCCCTCAGGGGTACACAGAGAGGCCTTCGATCTTTAATCAGATTCTGAAAAAGTGCCTTGAATCCTTGGTCTTACCTGGAGAATCAGTCCTGGTGCAATACATAGACGACCTCTTGGTGGCGTCTAAAAGTCGGAAAGACTGTGTTGTTGACACCATTGCCTTACTGAACCATTTAGGGGAAGGAGGGCATAAAGTATCACCAGACAAACTACAGTTCTGTACCTCTTCAGTGAAATATCTGGGGCACCAGATAGAGAAAGGTATCAGGAAAGTAACCACAGAAAGAATTAGGATAATTCGAAACATGCATCTACCCAATACCCAGAAAGAGATCAGAATGTTCCTTGGAGTTGTAGGATACTGTAGACAGTGGATTGTGGAATTTGCAGTTCTAGCAAAACCATTAATAAAAATGACAAAGAAAGGAGCAAAGGACCCAGTGGAGTGGGATGAAGAAAGCATGTCAGCTTTTACAAAATAACGAGAATGTCTGTGTGCAGCTCCTGCATTAGGGATGCCTGATTATTCGAAAGAGTTTGCATTGTTTTGTGACACACAAGACAATTGTGCACTGTCAGTCCTAACCCAAGCGCATGGATTGACTAGACGTCCAGTGGCATATTTTTCTGCTACTTTGGATCCAGTGGCTGCTGGATTGCCTGGATGCCTGAAAGCAGTAGCTGCAACTTGCATGAGTCTTGAGCAGAGTGAATCCATCATTATGGGACATCCTGTAACTGTGTATGTTCCACATGCAGTTGTAATCTTACTGACCAGTACTAAAACCCAGTATCTCACACCTAGTCGGCTGACTAAGTATGAGAGAAATCTGGTGGGTGCAGCAAATGTAACCATTACTCGATGTAACATATTGAATCCAGCTACCCTATTACCAAATTCACTCATTGCAGAAGTAAAGGGAGAGGTTGAGCATGATTGCATTGACCTGACCGAGTTCAGTACAAAACCACGCCCAAATATCAAGGAAATGCCCCTGCCTGTTGAAGATTATGAACTGTTTGTAGATGGCTCGTGTCTAAGGCATGAGGATGGAGGCCTAAGTGCTGCTTACGCTGTGTGTACATTAGAACGCGCAGTAGAAGCGTCCTATTTGTTTGGAGTCAAGTCTGCACAAGTAGCCGAATAGGTTGCATTGGCAAGAGCCTGTAAAATTGGGAAAAATAAGAGAATAACCATATACACGGATAGCCAGTATGGTTATGGGGTTGTGCATGACTTCGGCCAATTGTGGCTGCAAAGAGAGTTCCTGACTTCTTCAGGTACTCCTATCAGAAATGGGAAAGTTGTGCAGGAGCTGCTGGAAGCAATCCAGTTACCAAAAGAATTGGCAGTGGTCAAGTGTGCTGCTCACAAATCTGGCAATGACGATGTGACAGCAGGTAATCGATCTGCTGACCAACTGGCCCAACATTGTGCAAAACATAGAATGTCAGTCAATACCAAATTGGGGGGAAATGGAAACAGCTGCCAACTTATGGTGTTCTAAGATGTACAAACATGGGAAGAACTAAGAGATTTACAAAATACAGCAGGACCAAAGGAAAAGAGAAGGTGGAGAAAGTTTGGTTGTCAGAAAAGGAATGAGGATGGTGTCGTTGTTTACACTGATGGTATGCCTGTATTGCCTGACAGCTTGCTTGCTCCTATGGCCCGGATAATTCACGGAGATGCACATATAGGCAGGGATGCAATGGTTCATATTTTTAGACAGACATGGTTCAATTCGAAGTTCATAAACATGGCAGAAGCACTCTGCCAGAGGTGCTTGACCTGTCAACAATACAATCCTGGAAAGAGAACAGTAGTTTTACCAGGTACAATTGGAAAAGCAGAAGGTCCGTTTATAAGATTACAAAATGACTTTATCCAGTTACCACCCTGTAAAGGAATGAGGTACGTCCTTGTCATTGTTTGCCTATTTTCAAAATGGGTAGAAGCTTATCCTGCAAAGAAAAATGACAGCATTACTGTAGCCAAATTGTTACTGAGGGAACTAATACCTAGGTTCGGTTTTCCAGTCACAATTGAATCAGACAGAGGTGGGCATTTTCAGATTGAAATAATAGGCCAAATCTGTGAAGCATTTAAAATTACCCCAAAACTGAATTGTGCATATCGCCCAGAGGCTTCTGGAGTGGTGGACCAACTGACTGGCACTATCAAGTCAAGATTGGGAAAAATGTGTGAATCCACTGGAATGAATTGGATAGACGCTTTGCCCCTTGTCCTGATGGGAATCAGAAGTATTCCAAATCGGAAGACAGGCCTGAGCCCCCATGAGATACTGATGGGAAGAGTAATGCGACAAGCATGGGTACCAGGACACAAACTGATAAACATTTCTGATGATTTGGTGTTAGAGTACTGCAAGCAACTGGGTGACCAAGTGCTTTCTATCTCTCACCAGATTGGGGAAGACGCCGTCGCCAGGCCAGCAACTCCAGCCCATAATCTGAACCCGGATGATTGGGTTGTACTAAAGAAACACACCCGGTCGAGTTGCCTTGCACCGAAGTGGGGAAAACCGAGACAAGTGATTCTTGTTACCACAACAGTGGTAAAGTGTGTAGGTGTGCCACGGTGGATCCATGCCATCCATACGAAAAGGGTGACTGAAGACGAAGAAACTGAGGCTGAAGGTTGTGCAGCTGAGGGGCCTCCTGAAGTAGCTGATGACGAACAACCCAGTAATTGACCTGACACTCGATCCAATAAGAACCAGAAGACAAACCTACTTAGATAGAGAGTGGGATAGTGAGGACGAGACAGGAATAGAAGGAGATAGTCAGATCATCGAAATCCACGTCAAAACAGATGATGAAGGTCAGATAGGGACAGAACAGGTTATCGACACACCTCCAAGAACTCCTGAGACTGAAAAGGGACAGATAGAAAATAGAGCGGAAGTTCAAGCGGAAGAAAATCAAAGGTTCGAAGTGCTTGAACAGGATCAGATAGAAATAGATAAATGTGTTCAGGAAGAAGAAAATGAAACAAAACAAAGCCAAATCCAGCATATACCTGAACCAGGCCAGCTTAGTGACCAGGCAGAAGAAACTGACCCAAGACCTGGAACTAGTCAGACAGATAGGAAAGAAGAAATCATTGAAGCAGATGTGCCACAACTGAACGAAAATAAAAGAGCATTAGAAGAAAGCCAAGTAACAGTGCCAGTCAAAAGATTCAAGAAGAAGAATAGAGAACCAAGGTTCATAAAAAGACTGAGACTAAGACTAAAGACAGTCGAGGAGAAACTTGAGCAAAGGAAACAGAACTCCAGTAAAGCTGAACAGTCTGGAGCAAAGCCTAAGAGAAGCAGTGCTTGAATAAAGAGACTGAACAGTAAATATCAGAATCCTGATTGGACTTATCTGGTGTTGGAGAAATTTGAGAATCTTGATATAAGTGATGAAAGTGATGAAGAATTGATTGCTGACCAGAGTACCGAAGAAGAAGAACCAACCTGAAGTTGCCCTGTGTAAGCAACCTGTACAAAGTTACAAAGAGGGGTTGAAAAACTTCTTTTGAGCCAAAATGTCTGATTCCAATGTGAATGGAAGGCCTAGACGTAATTGTTGTAAAACATGCTATCAAATGTGTTTATGTAGTGTAGCCCTACTGCTGATACTATGGATAGGACTGACTATAACCATTCCTTCTATGATGAGTAAAAACCCAAGTCTGTACCCCAATAATAACCTACCGGATGACACTGTAGAATCACACATTAAAAGTACACCACAAAGTATAGACGTACTAGACAGACCACTTAGCCTGAAACAAACTAGATTTAGAAGCACCAGATGAGGAAGAATTACACTTTAACAAGATTAAGAACAAAACTCATTTAAATGTTTTCGCAAACCTATTAGTACACTATGTAGAGACGATGGAAATAGATGACTGTTATGTCTGCATGAAGCTACCCACTTCAGTAGCTGAAGGTGTGACTTACCACCACTTGCCCTTAACCTATGGAATTTCCTGTAGTATACTAACTAGCTTATTTTACAGAAGAGGACCGTTACAGTATTACTACTCAAACCTTGACGTGACATTTATTGAAATTCCTGTTCGAAGAAACCTGAACCCTGTACATACGACTCGAGATGTAGCTAAATACATGGGTGATTATTTTCTAACTGTAGGAAAAATTACCATAGATGACACACACAAAAATAACTTGACTTGTTCTTTACATGAAAAGGAGAAAGAATTTCTGGATATGGTAGAAAAGAGAAGAGAAAGTTTCCAAAAGAAAGCCAAAGACAAAACTGAGAAAGTTCCTAAATGGGCAGAAAGTATAGGGAGCACCTCAAATGGTGAAGCCAATGCTGCCATGTTACTGGATTTCGAAAAGAAAGAGAAATTTTGTCTTCACAGAGAAATGACTAGTTACTATAATAACATATTCATTGGTTCCAGTGAATGTGAACATAATTACAAGGTAATTGGGGGTTGGGGATTCAAAGATGGGTCAGAGCCGGTGTTTACCGGAATTTATTTTATATGTGGAAACAAGGCTTATTTCAAATTGCCGGACCATTGGTACGGAAGCTGTTACTTTGGTATTGTCTTCCCAAAGATATACCATGTGGGGAAAAGCACTGGAAGCACTGAAAAGACTAATAAATTAGCATGCACAAAAAGAAAAAGTGCCGGTGAAATAGTGGGAGATATTTTTAGTGCATTGATACCTGCAGTGGGAGTGACTCTGAATACACACAGAATTTGCAAATTGTCAACAGTAGTGGATCGCTTATCTACTGACACTGCTGGAGGTTTCCTGATGGTCAATACCGAAATGGGTGCAATCCGATCTATGGTTTTACAAAACAGGCTTGCTCTTGACACCTTATTAGCAAAAGAGGGCGGAGTCTGTAGAATGTTGAAAGCGCAACATTGTTGCACTTACATACCTGACAAAAGTGTGGAAATCAAAAGGTATGTGAGGAACATTACCAATTTGGAAAAAGAGCTCAAACCGCTGGAGGTTGACAGTGCCTAGAAGAGACTAACTGATGGTCTCTCCTCTGTAGATCATTGGTTTTCTAATTTAGGGAAAAGTCTTTTGAGTAAAATATTGATGCCAATCATGGGGATAAGTATAGCAGTGTTTATCATATTCATTTGTTGTAAATGTCGCAAACACCAGAAAAAGTACACTATGAACAAGAGAGGAGTGAAGAGAAATGTGGATGAAATGGAATTAGAGGAACTGAATAATCAGATTTATAAAAAGGTGAAAAATTCTCATCCTAATAAAGAAGCTAAAGAAAATTTGAATCGAATGTTTGAAGAAATTGAACTGGGGAAAATGTGAAAAGTTGGCATCTGGTTTCATTAATAGTGATGATAGTAAATATCATCAAAGAGGGGATTGATGGAGCAAGTATTCGCACGTTACGCGATTTGCTTGTATTCAAGAACCTCAAATGACTTTAACTTTGTAATTAATCCGTTTTGCCTTACTAATATTGCACATTTTACACTACACGGGGTGTCCCAGTGAAGCTTGCTTATGTGTTTATTAATCGTAATACGCTTGCCTTTAAAATGGTTGCTGCTTTGCGGGAATTTAGTCTGCGCATGCATCGGTCATACCCATGTGATGTGATGCACTCGTAGTTCTGGAGGGAAATTGTTGCTCATGAACAATGCATCTAAGATGGCCGCTTTGTTTTCTCATATGCTCCATGCTTGCATTTCCGCTTTTATAAAGCTGTCTGTTCTGCTTAACTCCTAATGCTATAGTTATTATAAAGTAAGGGGTGTAGTATAGCCAATCACGGTATACAGTGTATTCATTTTTTCTGTGTTTCTAAATTGTTTTTGCTTGCTTTTTATATATTGGTTTCTTTGGGCCTGAGAGGCGCTTCCTACTCCATATTTGAAGCTCATATGGTCCCAGTCACGTGATGGGGGAAGAGAAAGTCATGCAGCAGTGGAACTCAGCCAGCTGGCAGCCAAAGCCAAGATGCTCATGAGAATCGACCTGTAACCCAGCAGGACGAAGCTGAACTGTACCTGCAGTTGCAACAATTGTATTTAACTAATGTGTACCCTATTGTTCTCCGTAAAATATATGCCATGGGAAGTTAGAATTTAAGGGGTGGGTTCGAAAATGAATATTAAGCCTGAGAAAGTCTAAATTTTAGGTGATGTGATGACTTAATCTCCTCCTTTGATCAATCAGAATTTAGGGAACCTTTCACTTGCAACATTGGTGGGTGGTACACTGACCCGAAAAACAGTATAACTAGCCTAGGTTTAGCTAGAGAAATTGTCCGACTTGTCCGAATAGCCGACCTGTCACTGACCTAACGAACTCTATAGGTGATTGATACAGAGAGCTGCGGAGCACTCTGTCCGTATTTCCACAGACTCAGTCGGGGTTTGGGAAACCTTAAGTGCTGGCGAAGCACTTTGCTGGGAGATTCGAAAACCCAATCGGGGTTATTGGCAGATTCCTTGCAGAGAGGGAGTAGCGCAGGCGTTGCATCCGAAGCTGCAGGTGTTGGTCGTACCCTTTGGTGAGCCCGGTCCTGATCCAAATCCTGGGGTTAGCCTGTCCTGACTGTCCATGAGCTGTACCTGCTCGCCTACTGGCAGCCTAAATCCTTGAGGGTCCCTTCCCGCCTTTTCCAACTGACCCGTGGCCAGGGTTAGTCTTCAACCTATACTAGGTAAATATAACTGAGTGTGGGTGTTTGTCTATCTAAACTTCTCTCTCTTGTCCCGAATAAACCATAATTGCCTACGTCCTTTCCCTTTTTTTCTATAAATAAGGTTTTCATGCAAACTTGTCTATTAGCATGTTCCACTTTTCTCCCTACCTTTAGTCAAATATTGAATTGTTCGCACATATAGTATGTTCCATTCTTACCCTCCCTATAGAGAATAAGCACATCTAGATAAATCAAACTGCATAGGTTTCGTTTCCTTTGAACCGTTAGTGAATTTCAAAAGTCTACTTTGATTAGTATGTTCCCTTTCTTTACCCGCCTTTAGTGAAGTTGCGAAAGTCCGCTGATCTAAATAGCGTGTTCCTTATTTTTCCCCTTCCCTTTTATTTCCGATTTCTAAATGATTCTTACTCTCATTCATAGTTATACGATATTTCTAATTCTAGTTATAGACAGTTTGATCTGTGTAAATTTGTAGCTCATGGCATATGATAATGAAGATAATTAGATAAAGGTGTTTAAAACTTCTTGAGTCTGTGGTCATTATAAAGAGTACAAAACCGTTATTTCCAATGTTACATGGTATTTGTGTATTGTCTACTTACTCCCACAGCTAGCTCCCTGATCCATTATGATCATAGGTACCTGTTCAAGGATTGGTAAGTCAGGTACATGGAAACAAACAGAAGGGAACTGAATTACTGATAACAGTGTGTAGGTTACCTGATTAAAGTATATGTGAAAATTATTTTTATGGGCCCAAGTGTGCATTATGTTTAGTCGGGTGACCTGGGCGCTCTATCACAT